>NC_134890.1:34670469-34937969 GCF_041734735.1 Babylonia areolata | reverse complement strand
CTTAACACCTGCATGTCCCGGGCAGTATGACCATGTGAGTTTTTTAATCTGAAAGTTGCGCATTGCGTTATGCCACTCTGGGCTTCCCATTCCGTTTTCAATTTTCTGTATGAGGTTCATTGAGTCGGTTAGAATCATGGCATGTTGGTTTCCGGGCGTATGGAAGGACGATAGCCACTGGAGGGCATGTGTCACGGCTTCAACTTCCATCGTTAGGCTGGAGGTTGTGACTTTGTAGGCAGCATTCTCTTCCCAAATTGTTTTTCCATTTTGTTTCGCAGTGAATCCCCAGCCAGACTGGTCTTTGGTGACTGAGCCATCTGTGTATATGATGATGTCCTCTTCTTTACTGTTTTCTTCTATAAGCAGCTTCACTTCCGCATCAGTTTTGCCCTCTGGCCATTCCCGACAATGTCTTCCTAGAGTGGGTGAAATGACTGTGTTGAATAGATGGTTGAGGTTTTCGGGGTTTTTCTCCCATTCTTTTGTTTCTTTCAGGTCTTGAAGTCGGCATACTAGCTGGATTGTGTCTTCTGCTTGCCCCATCCATGATCTTCCTCGTCCTAGACGGCTGCCTTTTTGTTCTTTGACTGCGTCATGCAGTGGGTTTTGAGGGTTTTCTAATGCTTTGAAGTAGGTCTTGACCTGTTCTAACTTGTTTCTGGCCTGCACTGAAGGAAGGTCAAGCAGGTATCGCATGGTTTCTGTGGGCGTGTCTTTTGTTGTTCCAAGGATCAGCCTCATAGCTTTATTTTGGACTCTTTCTAATTTTAGGAGGTTGCTTTGAGACGGTGTTGTTAGCCCAAGTCCGTAGTCGATCACACTGAGGACGAGTGATTGGTATAGCAGGAAGAGGTGGCGTTGTTCAATTCCTTTGGTTGCCATTGCTTTTAAGACTGAAAGGCCCTTTTTGCATTTGAGAACAGTGTTTTCCGTATGTTTTCTGAAGGTCAGCATCCTGTCCTACATTAGAATATAGTAAAGGGAATGATAGAAAGAAGGCAAACAATTGACAGAAAAACAAGGATGACATTGGTGGAGAAGGGAGGAGAGAGGGAGAGAGGGAGAAATACATATGTACCAGTTAACATTTGTGAAGTATGCCACACACACAAGGGGTCAGTGAAGTATGCCATACACACAAGGGGCCATACACACAAGGGACCAGTGAAGTATGCCATACACACAAGGGGTCAGTGAAGTATGTCATACACACAAGGGGTCAGTGAAGTATGCCATACACACAAGGGACCAGTGAAGTATGCCATACACACAAGGGGCCATACACACAAGGGGTCAGTGAAGTATGTCATAGACACAAGGGGCCATACACACAAGGGGTCAGTGAAGTATGTCATAGACACAAGGGGCCATACACACAAGGGGTCAGTGAAGTATACCACACACACAAGGGGCCATACACACAAGGGGTCAGTGAAGTATGTCATATACACAAGGGGTCAGTGAAGTATGCCATACACACAAGGGGTCAGTGAAGTATGTCATACACACAAGGGGTCAGTGAAGTATGTCATACACACAAGGGGTCAGTGAAGTATACCATACACACAAGGGGCCATACACACAAGGGGTCAGTGAAGTATGCCATACACACAAGGGGTCAGTGAAGTATGCCATACACACAAGGGACCAGTGAAGTATGTCATACACACAAGGGGTCAGTGAAGTATGTCATACACACAAGGGGTCAGTGAAGTATACCATACACACAAGGGGTCAGTGAAGTATGTCATACACACAAGGGACCAGTGAAGTATGCCATACACACAAGGGGTCAGTGAAGTATACCATACACACAAGGGACCAGTGAAGTATGTCATACACACAAGGGGTCAGTGAAGTATACCACACACACAAGGGGTCAGTGAAGTATGCCATACACACAAGGGGTCAGTGAAGTATACCATACACACAAGGGGCCAGTGAAGTATGTCATACACACAAGGGGTCAGTGAAGTATGCCATACACACAAGGGGTCAGTGAAGTATGCCATACACACAAGGGGTCAGTGAAGTATGCCATACACACAATGGGTCAGTGAAGTATGCCATACACACAAGGGGCCAGTGAAGTATGTCATACACACAAGGGGTCATACACACAAGGGGTCAGTGAAGTATGTCATACACACAAGGGGTCAGTGAAGTATGCCATACACACAAGGGGCCATACACACAAGGGGTCAGTGAAGTATGCCATACACACAATGGGTCAGTGAAGTATGCCATACACACAAGGGGCCAGTGAAGTATACCACACACACAAGGGGTCAGTGAAGTATGCCATACACACAAGGGGTCAGTGAAGTATGTCATACACACAAGGGGCCAGTGAAGTATGCCATACACACAAGGGGTCAGTGAAGTATGTCATACACACAAGGGGCCAGTGAAGTATGTCATACACACAAGGGGCCAGTGAAGTATGTCATACACACAAGGGGCCATACACACAAGGGACCAGTGAAGTATGCCATACACACAAGGGGTCAGTGAAGTATGTCATACACACAAGGGGCCAGTGAAGTATGTCATACACACAAGGGGCCAGTGAAGTATGCCATACACACAAGGGGCCATACACACAAGGGACCAGTGAAGTATGCCATACACACAAGGGGCCACACACACAAGGGGTCAGTGAAGTATGCCATACACACAAGGGGTCAGTGAAGTATGTCATACACACAAGGGGCCAGTGAAGTATGCCATACACACAAGGGGCCATACACACAAGGGACCAGTGAAGTATGCCATAGACACAAGGGGCCACATACACAAGGGGTCAGTGAAGTATGCCATACACACAAGGGGTCAGTGAAGTATGCCATACACACAAGGGGCCAGACATTTCTTTCCTCCGCACTCACTGGGTACCAGTTATAGACCATGTCAATCACAGACAGATGTGTGTAGTTATATGTGTACCTCTCTGCACCATGTCAACCATAGACAGATGTGTGTAGTTATATGTGTACCTCTCTGCACCATGTCAATCACAGACAGATGTGTGTAGTTATATGTGTAGTTATGTGTGTACCTCTCTGCACCATGTCAATCACAGACTGATGTGTGTAGTTATATGTGTAGTTATATGTGTACCTCTCTGCACCATGTCAATCATACACAGATGTGTGTAGTTATGTGTGTAGTTATATGTGTACCTCTCTGCACCATGTCAATCATAGGCAGATGTGTGTAGCTATATGTGTAGTTATATGTGTACCTCTCTGCACCATGTCAATCACAGACTGATGTGTGTAGTTATATCTGTAGTTTTATGTGTACCTCTCTGCACCATGTCAATCATAGACAGATGTGTGTAGCTATATGTGTAGTTATATGTGTACCTCTCTGCACCATGTGAACCACTGACAGATGGGTGTAGATTTATATACTAACCTCTCCGCACTATGTCATTCACAGATGTGTATAGATGGTTACGTGTGTACCTCTCTGCATTATGTCATTCAGACAGCTGTTATGTCAGTTGTTGAATGTTTAACCCCTAGGCTGCCTATATGACTAGATAACTCATCAGCACAAGCATTACGCTGTGCTGCCACAGTATCAGTATCAGTAGCTCAAGGAGGCGTCACTGCGTTCGGACAAATCCATATATGCTACACCACATCTGCCAAGCAGATGCCTGACCAGCAGCGTAACCCAACGCGCTTAGTCAGGTCTTGGAAAAAAAAAAAAAAAAAAAAAAAAAAAAAAAAAAAAATATATATATATATATATATATATATATATAAGCATACATACATAAATAAATAAATAATTATGATGAAAAAAAAAAGGTAATAGTAATGAAAATAATGATAAAATAATAATAATAATAAATAAATAATCAAATAAATAAGACAACAATGATGATAAATAAGCAAATAAATATAAAACATGAAGACACACATTCACACATACACCCACACATGCATAACAGATATGCCCCCAAAACGCAGTTTCATAGATATGAAAGCACAGTCAAATACATATAAACGTACATGAGCTCCAACACACACACACACACACACACACATACACCACAAATTTCCCTGCACCTCCTCTACCCACTCCTCCACACACTCATTTCTAGTCTATGTATCGCAGCTTCCACGGGACACACACACACACAAACACGCACACGCACACACACACACACTCACACACACAGATGAACACTTACTTGTACAAGCACACACACACACGCCCATATCTCCCACCCCCAACCCCACACACATATATACAAAGATATATATATAATATATACGTTCCAATATCCTGATGCTCCCACAGTGTAGGCATGCATACACTCACATACCTCATCCTCTATCTCACCTCCTCCCTGCACCCCCACCTCCCCCTCACACACACACAACACACACACACACACACACACATGCACAGAACTCTCCTGACACTTGTGTACACTTACACTCTCACGCATGCACACTCTCGTGCTGCCACAATGACCAGATAACTCATCATTGAAATATTCGGACTTTTCCCTGGTTTGCATTCAGTTTGTTGACAAAAATACTAGTAGTTTTAGCTTGGGGAATCTTTCTAGATTCTATTCATAGTTAGAAACACCATCTACCTCAAGGGGCAGTCCTTTATTTGAACGTTTTGTTTGGGTTACTGCCACAGTGTTTGCCTGGCTTTTCTCCTCGCTCGCTCAACAACATGTCGGACTGACGCTGTGCTCAAGACATCCAATCATGGCGAACTAAATCAACCAAGATTGCTTTCTTTAGCTGATGCTTAGAAAGAATTGAAGCGTAAATTTGAAGAAGACAGTGATGAACATTTATAGGACGACTTGATAGAAAATAAAGGGAGCAATCAAGAGAGTGGCCAAGATACGACGATCAGTGAGTGATGCTGGCTGTACAGATGTAGCAGACAACAAAAAGTGACCAAATTATTAGCAGGACACAGTGTGAGCGATTTTCTTGGCACTCAGCCAATGCGATCTGATGAGAACTAGATGAAGTGACTGTGTGTGAGAGGGGTGAAAAGGAGGGGGGTGGAGACTAAGGGGGTGTGGCCTCACATCCATATTATCATTTGGAGAAGTCACGATGCATTGTGTATCTGTCTCCTTTAAATTTTTTTATGGTTGTTGTTCTCGTATAATTTTCTGTGTGCAGATATTATCCATTTGTCCAGAAAATATGTTATTTCAGTGAAAATTACCTGACTAATGTTTGTAATGAACAAGTTGAAAATGAGACAAAAAACAAAACACTGATTTCAAAACAACAGCATGCCACTGAAAATATATAAAATGGGAAAACATCATGTGTTTTGTATTTTTTCTTCATTTACCTTTCAGAAAATATATACTTTTATGGGTCTTTCTCCAATAACAAAGAAAACAGAGTTTGTTTAAAAATTTATACCCGTTTTTGTGATACTGATATTGATACTCTGAAAAACCCCTGGCAAATAGATTTCACTTAAATCTTATTTCCCTGGCAGCGAAACGGTTAACCTGTGCAGACAGCAAACAGACTGAGCACTGACCAGAGAAGTGTTGGAAGACACGGGTGTAGTTGGAGAACCTGTGAAATACCAGCCAGTTCTGTACTTCTGTGGCAGGGGCTTCTGACGATAATGGCTGCAACAGACAGACGCTTTATCACATAGATGTTTGTAGAATGGTAAAAAGACACATAACTAAGACCAGAACAATGGCTGCAACAGACGGACGCTTTGACATGTGGATGTTTGGAGAACGGTAAAAAGACACATAATCAAAACCAGAACAATGACTGCAATAGACACACACTTCTTCATGAAGACGTTTGGAGAATGGTAAAAAGACACATAACTAAAACCAGAACAATGACTGCAATAGACACACACTTCTTCATGAAGACGTTTGGAGAATGGTAAAAAGACACATAACTAAGACCAGAACAATGACTGCAATAGACACACACTTCTTCATGAAGACGTTTGGAGAATGGTAAAAAGACACATAAATGTGACCAAAACAATGACTGCAGCAGACACATACTTCACTGTGTGTACATTAAGAGAACTGTGCAGAAAAGTAGATGCTTAAACAGTTTCAAGGTGTTGAAGTGAGCAGACTAATACGTGCTACACCACATCTGCTTCAAAAGAAAAAAAAAAGAAAAAGAAAAAAAGATCAGATGCCTGACCTATGCATGACCCCAACATGCTGGACAGGCCTTGAGAGACTACCCTTGGTTTGTTCAAAGCATTAAACTCAAATGAAATTAAAAAAACAACAACCAAAAAACACTAACCAGTAAATACATTGCTCAGCACAAACCAACTCCAGATTGACTTAAACCAGAGAACACAGCAGGTCTGCATGCAGACTTTCAGCTTGATCGATCAGTCAACACATAAGGGCTTGCACAGACGCCAACATCAGACAGACAGACAATGCCAATCTTAAACCCCTCTCATGAAGAAAGGTGGTGCCATCACAGAATCAGTCTGGTGTTGGACTTTTGATTCATTGTTCAGTAATCAGGGTTGGTGGCCCCTGTTTCAGCACGTTGTCTTTCTGAAAGGCCATTTACTCCTTTTCCCCGTCCACCCTGGTATGAATGAGGGCCTGACAGGTTGGGTCAAGGGAGGATTAGGCCTCATCTCTCACCTGTGTGGAACTCTATAGACTGTGACTGTTCATTGCCCAGAGGACCTGACAGGCTGGGTCAAGGGAGGATTAGGCCTCACCTCTCACCTGTGTGGAACTCTACAGACTGTGACTGTTCACTGGCCACAGGACCTGACAGGTTGGGTCAAGGGAGGATTAGGCCTCACCTCTCATCAGTGTGGAGCTCTACAGACTGTGATTGTTCACTGGCCAGAGGACCTGACAGGCTGGGTCAAGGGAGGATTAGGCCTCATCTCTCACCTGTGTGGAGCTCTACAGACTGTGATTGTTCATTGCCCAGAGGACCTGACAGGCTGGGTCAAGGGAGGATTAGGCCTCATCTCTCACCTGTGTGGAGCTCTATAGACTGTGATTGTTCATTGCCCAGAGGACCTGACAGGCTGGGTCAAGGGAGGATTAGGCCTCACCTCTCACCTGTGTGGAACTCTACAGACTGTGACTGTTCACTGGCCAGAGGACCTGACAGGTTGGGTCAAGGGAGGATTAGGCCTCACCTCTCACCTGTGTGGAACTCTACAGACTGTGACTGTTCACTGGCCAGAGGACCTGACAGGTTGGGTCAAGGGAGGATTAGGCCTCACCTCTCACCTGTGTGGAACTCTACAGACTGTGACTGTTCATTGGCCAGAGGACCTGACAGGTTGGGTCAAGGGAGGATTAGGCCTCATCTCTCACCTGTGTGGAACTCTACAGACTGTGACTGTTCACTGGCCAGAGGACCTGACAGGTTGGGTCAAGGGAGGATTAGGCCTCACCTCTCACCTGTGTGGAACTCTACAGACTGTGACTGTTCACTGGCCAGAGGACCACTAAAGGCAATGAGACCTTTCACTTTTTTTCTAAACCACAAAGAAGATAGAGCGAACCTCACCTCTCCCACACACATATAAAATCAATCACTCACATAGCACAATAACACATTCATATAGCACACGGGGAAGAGAGACAATCACTCACATAACACAGGAAAGACACACAACCACTCACATAGCACAACACAGACAACCACTCACACAGCACAAGGAAGACAGACAACCACTCACATAGCACAGGGAAGACAGACAACCACTCACATAGCACAACGAAGACAGCCACTCACATAGCACAAGGAAGACAGACAACCACTCACATAGCACAGGGAAGACAGCCACTCACATAGCACAGGGAAGACAGACAACCACTCACATAGCACAGGGAAGACAGACAACCACTCACATAGCACAGGGAAGACAGACAACCACTCACATTGCACAAAGAAGACAGCCACTCACATAGCACATGGAAGACAGACAACCACTCACATAGCACAGGGAAGACAGCCACTCACATAGCACAGGGAAGACAGACAACCACTCACATAGCACAGGGAAGACAGCCACTCACATAGCACAGGGAAGACAACCACTCACATAGCACAAGGAAGACAGCCACTCACATAGCACAGGGAAGACAGCCACTCACATAGCACAAGGAAGACAACCACTCACATAGCACAGGGAAGACAACCACTCACATAGCACAGGGAAGACAGACAACCACTCACATAGCACAGGGAAGACAACCACTCACATAGCACAAGGAGTCCCCTGCTGGCCCCCCATGACTGGCCACACTGTGTTGGGGTCTGGGGGAGTGGAGAGGGGGGTGTTGAGGCTGGACTGAGGGGGGAGTGTGGGGGGAGGGGGGCAGCTGTCGGGAGGGGGAGGGGGTGCTGCCAGGAGGGGTGGTGCCTGGGGGGGTGATGGAGGGGGTGGACACGCCTCCTCCTGCCGCTGTGGGCCCGCACCTGGCGACAGAGACACGGTGTTCAAGTCCTGTGTGACTTCAAGTCCTGTGTGACTTTCAACAGTTCATGTCCTGTGTGACTGACAACAGTTCATGTCCTGTGTGACTGACAACAGTTCATGTCCTGTGTGACTTACAACAGTTCATGCCATGTGTGACTCACAACAGTCCATGTCCTGTGCGACCCACAACAGTTCATGCCATGTGTGACTTACAACAGTTCATGTCTGTGTGACTTACAATAGTTCATGCTGTGTGACTTACAATAGTTAGGACAGTTCATGCTGTGTGACTTACGACAGTTACAACAGTTCATGCTGTGTGACTTATGGCAGTTCATGCTGTGTGACTTACAATAGTTAGGACAGTTCGTGCTGTGTGACTTATCACAGTTCATGCTGTGTGACTTACGACAGTTCATGCTGTGTGACTTACGACAGTTCATGCTGTGTGACTTATTACGACAGTTCATGCTGTGTGACTTACAATAGTTAGGACAGTTCGTGCTGTGTGACTTACGACAGTTCAGAAAAGCTGGAGGCCAGTGACGGGGACGACCCTTTCTGACCAAAGCTGCTGGGGGTCTCCATCACCTGGTCCAGAGGCACCTGTATAAAATAACACAGAAATACCTGTATCAATATCCAGCCAACTAGGCACCTGTATAAAATAACACAGAAATACCTGTATCAATATCCAGCCAACTAGGCACCTGTGTAAAATAACACAGAAATACCTGTATCAATATCCAGCCAACTAGGCACCTGTGTAAAATAACACAGAAATACCTGTATCAATATCCAGCCAAACTGGCACCTGTATAAAATAACACAGAAATACCTGTATCAATATCCAGCCAACTAGGCACCTGTATAAAATAACACAGAAATACCTGTATCAATATCCAGCCAACTAGGCACCTGTATAAAATGACACAGAAATACCTGTATCAATATCCAGCCAACTTGGCACCTGTATAAAATAACACAGAAATACCTGTATCAATATCCAGCCAACTAGGCACCTGTATAAAATAACACAGAAATACCTGTATCAATATCCAGCCAACTAGGCACCTGTATAAAATAACACAGAAATACCTGTATCAATATCCAGCCAACTAGGCACCTGTATGAATTAACGAAGAAATACCTGCTTCAATAACCAGCCAACTAGGCACAAGGATCAAATAACAAAGAAATACCTGCTTCAATAACCAGCCAACTAGGCACCTGTATGAAATAACGAAGAAATACCTGCTTCAATAACCAGCCAACTAGGCACCTGTATAAAATAACACAGAAATACCTGTATCAATATCCAGCCAACTAGGCACCTGTATAAAATAACAAAGAAATACCTGTATCAATATCCAGCCAACTAGGCACCTGTATAAAATAACACAGAAATACCTGTATCAATATCCAGCCAACTAGGCACCTGTATAAAATAACACAGAAATACCTGTATCAATATCCAGCCAACTAGGCACCTGTATAAAATAACACAGAAATACCTGTATCAATATCCAGCCAACTAGGCACCTGTATAAAATAACACAGAAATACCTGTATCAATATCCAGCCAAACTGGCACCTGTATGAAATAACGAAGAAATACCTGCTTCAATAACCAGCCAACTAGGCACCTGCATCAAATAACGAAGAAACTTTGTAGTTGGCATCCGTCTGTCTCAGGACACGATGGAATTCTGCACCTGGTTTAGTCAAGTTGTTGAGTTGAAGCACCTGCTGTGGCTGTACAGTCCGATTCTGCATCGGCAGGCTCTGTTGCAGTTGTCGCAGGTGAAAGTCGCGCCCAGTGCCTCAGAGGATTCTGCCCTCTGCCGCCTGTGCTCTCTTCCCTGTTCCCAGTGCTGTTTTCTCTTCTCCTCGCTCCTCTGGACACATGCCTTCACGGTCCTTCTCCAGCTGTAGTGATCTTTAGCCACCGCCTCCCAACCTGCTGGGTCGATGTCGCCTGCCCTCATGTCTCATTTGCAGACGTCCCTGTAGCGTAGGACAGGTCTTCCTGCAGGTCTGGAACCAGTGGCAAGCTCGCCATAAAGGATGTCCTTGGGGATTCGCCCGTCATCCATTCATCTGATGTGGCCGAGCCACTGCAGACGGCACCGGGTGAGGAGTGGAAACATGCTGGAGATGCCTGCCTGGTCAAGGACTTTCTTGTTTGGTATGCGGTCTTGCCACGTGATGCCCACAATTCTCCTGAGGTTGCGCAGGTGAAAGGAGTTGTGTCTGCGTTCTTGGCGAGAGTAGAGAGTCCATGCCTCGCTGCCATAGAGCAGAGTGCTCAGAACACAGGCTTGGTACACCTGTATCTTCGTGCTGATGGTCAGCATGGGACTGTCCCAAACCCTCTTTGCCAGGCGGGCCATGGCTGTTGCTGCTTTGTCAATCCCATTATTGAGTTCGGCGTCCAGGGAGAGGTTACTGGAGATGGTGGAGTCGAGGAAAGTGAAGTCCTTGATGACCTCGCGTGTGAAGACATAAATGGAGATGATTGGGGTGCTGCTCACATCGTGGCCCATGACATTTGTCTCCTTTAGGCTGATAGTCAAGCCTAACTCTCTGCATGCTTGGGCGAAGTGGTTGGCTGACAGTCAAGCCTAACTCTCTGCATGCTTGGGCGAAGTGGTTGACGAGTCACTGAAGTGCCTCCTCAGAAATACATGCATCAATATCCAGCTAACTTACTAACTCAATAATTTAACACAAAATTACCAGCACATCCACCTTATCTACAATATCAAAACATTTTTCCATTCACTTGTGGACTAAGACCAATTACAATGAATTGTCTGTGAAAAACAGTCTGTTTCATGACAGATGAAATGTTTGATGTACAACATGACAATCAATTGTCTGTGACAAACAGTCTGTTTCATGACAGATGAAATGTTTGATGTACAACATGGTTTCCTTTCTGAGAGTTATGCAGACCTGTGCTATACACCGTTAAAAAATACTGAAGAAAGAACCAAAAAGAGACTCAGTGAGCACTGAAATAAAATCGGGTCACATTTTAGGGTCTGAAAGGCAAGAAGATAAAGAAAAAGCGTAGGTCTTTAGACTCTTTCAGTATTTATGAATACCTCTTACATTACTCATTCCAAGTATTACTGTATATTCTGTGAGAACTAATGGGAACAGTGTAAAATGAATCACCTCCAACTGGTTAGAAAGACAATTGTACCTCAGTGGCACAAAAAACATACTATTATCAAGCCTTATTCTTTCAGTTATTTCCTATTTGTGTGGAGTTGTCCTAAGCCTTATTCTGATCATTTCTAAATTGTGTGAGCACGCTCGCATGAGTACCTGTGTGATTAAGTGTTCAAATTTAAATATGAGTTGTGAAAGTAAGGTTGTAACACTTCTTTGAAACAAATGATAAAAAGTCCTATACTCACTTCTGTTAGAACTGTACATTCGTAAGAAGGCTGGTACTTCTCCTGAAAACACACACACACCACGACACTGAAAACACACACACACCACGACACTGAAAACACACACACACCATGACACTGAAAACACACACACACCACAACACTGAAAACACACACACACCATGACACTGAAAACACACACACACCATGACACTGAAAACACACACACACCACAACACTGAAAACACACACACACCACGACACTGAAAACACACACACACCATGACACTGAAAACACACACACACCACAACACTGAAAACACACACACACCACGACACTGAAAACACACACACACCACCACACTGAAAACACACACACACCACCACACTGAAAACACACACACACCACAACACTGAAAACACACACACACCACGACACTGAAAACACACACACACCATGACACTGAAAACAATCAAATAGCAAAACAACACATTAAATTATAATCACCAACAGCGTTGAAACCAAATACATTCCAATTACTTGGCAAGATTCATAACACGACCAGAAGAGAGTGAGACAGACAGACAGACAGACGGACAGACGGACAGACAGACGGACAGATGTGACACACAGTGATCAACAATCTACCCTCACCACCAGAAGAAAGTCAGACAGACAGACAGACAGACAGACAGGTGTGACACACAGTGATCAACAATCTACCCTCACCACCAGAAGAAAGTCAGACAGACAGACAGACAGACAGACATGACACACAGTGATTAACAATCTACCCTCACCACCAGAAGAAAGTCAGACAGACAGACAGACAGACAGGTGTGACACACAGTGATCAACAATCTACCCTCACCACCAGAAGAAAGTCAGGCAGACAGACAGGTGTGACACACAGTGATCAACAATCTACCCTCACCACCAGAAGAAAGTCAGACAGACAGACAGACAGACAGACAGACAGGTGTGACACACAGTGATCAACAATCTACCCTCACCACCAGAAGAAAGTCAGACAGACAGACAGACAGACAGGTGTGACACACAGTGATCAACAATCTACCCTCACCACCAGAAGAAAGTCAGACAGACAGACAGACAGACAGGTGTGACACACAGTGATCAACAATCTACCCTCACCATCAGAAGGAAGTCAGACAGACAGACAGACAGACAGGTGTGACACACAGTGATCAACAATCTACCCTCACCATCAGAAGGAAGTCAGACAGACAGACAGGTGTGACACACAGTGATCAACAATCTACCCTCACCACCAGAAGAAAGTCAGACAGACAGACAGGTGTGACACACAGTGATCAACAATCTACCCTCACCATCAGAAGAAAGTCAGACAGACAGACAGACAGACAGACAGGTGTGACACACAGTGATCAACAATCTACCCTCACCACCAGAAGAAAGTCAGACAGACAGACAGACAGACAGGTGTGACACACAGTGATCAACAATCTACCCTCACCATCAGAAGAAAGTCAGACAGACAGACAGACAGACAGGTGTGACACACAGTGATCAACAATCTACCCTCACCATCAGAAGGAAGTCAGACAGACAGACAGACAGACAGACAGGTGTGACACACAGTGATCAACAATCTACCCTCACCATCAGAAGGAAGTCAGACAGACAGACAGACAGACAGACAGGTGTGACACACAGTGATCAACAATCTACCCTCACCATCAGAAGGAAGTCAGACAGACAGACAGACAGACAGACAGGTGTGACACACAGTGATCAACAATCTACCCTCACCACCAGAAGAAAGTCAGACAGACAGACAGACAGACAGACAGGTGTGACACACAGTGATCAACAATCTACCCTCACCACCAGAAGAAAGTCAGACAGACAGACAGACAGACAGGTGTGACACACAGTGATCAACAATCTACCCTCACCACCAGAAGAAAGTCAGACAGACAGACAGACAGACAGACATGACACACAGTGATCAACAATCTACCCTCACCACCAGAAGAAAGTCAGGCAGACAGACAGACAGACAGGTGTGACACACAGTGATCAACAATCTACCCTCACTTTTTCGGTGTCGGATCTTTTCTCCATTTTTTCTCGGTCTGTCTTGTGTTTTCTGTCCGCTCCCTTTGGCTGAAACAGTCAGGACACAGACACACACAGACATCATTAATGACAAAAAGGACTGTACACAGACATCGTTAATGACAAAAAACACTGTACACAGACACACACAGACATCATTAATGACAAAAAGGACTGTACACAGACATCGTTAATGACAAAAAACACTGTACACAGACACACACAGACATCATTAATGACAAAAAACACTGTACACAGACACACACAGACATCGTTAATGACAAAAAGGACTGTACACAGACACACACAGACATCATTAATGACAAAAAACACTGTACACAGACACACACAGACATCATTAATGACAAAAAGGACTGTACACAGACACACACAGACATCATTAATGACAAAAAGGACTGTACACAGACACACACAGACATCATTAATGACAAAAAGGACTGTACACAGACATCATTAATGACAAAAAGGACTGTACACAGACACACACAGACATCATTAATGACAAAAAACACTGTACACAGACACACACAGACATCATTAATGACAAAAAGGACTGTACACAGACATCATTAATGACAAAAAGGACTGTACACACACACAGACATCGTTAATGACAAAAAGGACTGTACACAGACATCATTAATGACAAAAAGGACTGTACACAGACATCATTAATGACAAAAAGGACTGTACACAGACACACACAGACATCATTAATGACAAAAAACACTGTACACAGACACACACATACATCATTAATGACAAAAAAGGACTGTACACAGACATCATTAATGACAAAAAGGACTGTGCACAGACACACACAGACATCATTAATGACAAAAAGGACTGTACACAGACACACACAGACATCATTAATGACAAAAAGGACTGTACACAGACACACACAGACATCATTAATGACAAAAAGGACTGTACACTGACTTCACTTCAGACATTTCATTTACCACAAGTGCATCTGTAAAAGCACTTTCCACAGATTTTTTTCCTTCCAGTTTTCAAGGGCCAGTTCTGGGGGGTCCACTTATGTCAGGCCGTCACTAGAGTCAGATTTGGCAAGGTCAGTGCAGGATTGCTGCTTTTGCCTTTGGAAAATTTCTCTGGGGTTACTCTGGAAAATTTCTGTGATGTTACTTTGAAAATGTTTGTGATGTTACTTTGAAAATGTTTGTGATGTTACTTTGAAAATGTTTGTGATGTTGCTTTGAAAATGTTTGTGATGTTACTTTGAAAATGTTTGTGATGTTACTTTGAAAATGTTTGTGATGTTACTTTGAAAATGTTTGTGATGTTACTTTGAAAATGTTTGTGATGTTGCTTTGAAAATGTTTGTGATGTTACTTTGAAAATGTTTGTGATGTTGCTTTGGAAATGTTCTCTGATGCTGGAAAATAAAATTTTGGAGATGTTACTTTGGGAAATGTTCTCTTATGTGAATTTGGAAAATTCTGTAATGTCAGTTTGGAAAATTTCTGTGATGTTACTTAGAATTTAAGGAAATTCTATATGCTGTTAGTTTGGAATTTTTCTGTGATGTTACTTTGTAACATTTCTGTGATGTTATTTTGGAAATTTTTGGTAACATTATTTTGAAAACATTCGGTTACTTTGAAAACTTTCTGTGATGTTATTTTAGAAACTTTCTGTGATGATATTTAGATAAATTTATGAAATGCTACTTTGGAAAATTTCTGCAATTTCACTTTGGAAATTTTCTGTGATGTTACTTTGGAAAATTTCTGTGATGCTACTTTTGGAAACTTTATGGTGTTGTTTGAAAAAAAATTGTGATGTTCCTTTGAAAATTGTCTATGATGTTACTTTGGAAAATGTGATGTTACTTTGGAAAGGTTGCGATGTTAACTTGGAAGTTTCTGTGGTGCTACTTTGGTATCTAAAGGTATTATGTCCCTGAAAACAGAGTGTGGCTGACTAAATACTGTGGTAAGAAAAGGTCGCTTCCATACAATCCACTTGTAATCGACATGACGGTTGTGGCCGTCAACTGGATGATGATGATGATATGGCAACAGGTGAATGCAGAATTTACAACAGAAGTGCTGCTGATTATTCTTCTTTCTTTTCATGATACAGAACTGATTCATGTGTAATCTTGTTTCCCGTGAAGATCTCTGCTGATGACACACACATATAAATAGGCAACTATTATGTATGAAAAACTGAAAATGACAAGCACTTCATGTCACTGCTTTCTTAGAAATGATAAATGCCATTAAAATATGCTCCACAAAAAAGCATCTGAAACAAATACATATATATATATATAGAACATAAACCAAAATCAACTCGTTTGCAGTTGACAGTATTTCACATACAAACAAAATGAACATCAGTATAGAACATAAACCAAAATCAACTCCTTTGCAGATGAAAATGTTCAACTAACAAACAAGGAAACTTGAATTTTTTCACACCAATCCAGAACATCAACCTGAATCTACTCTACAGCAGATGACAGCGTTAAAAAAAAGAAAGAAAAAAAAAGACAAGACAGAAGAAAAGTGGTTTACTCAAACATCATATGTCAGATTCAGAAAGAAGAAGCAGGAACTTTCCTGTAGAAGCCTTTGATCATTAACATGCAGGAACTTTCCTGTAGAAGCCTTTGATCATTAACATGCAGGAACTTTCCTGTAGAAGCCTTTGATCATTAACATGCAATCATATCAGACAGGCAGTCCTGTCTGACAGGTAAATGGTTAAAGGTCACATAACCTTTTATGGCCATAGAGTCAGTGACTTCATATCCACTATGTTTAGGACTCGGCACAGGAAGTGACTTCATATCCACTGTGTTTAGGACTCAGCAGAGGAAGTCAGTGACTTCATATCCACTGTGTCCAGGACTCGGCACAGGAAGTCAGTGACTTCATATCCACTGTGTCCAGGGCTCAGCACAGGAAGTCAGTGACTTCATATCCACTGTGTCCAGGGCTCAGCACAGGAAGTCAGTGACTTCATATCCACTGTGTTTAGGACTCAGCACAGGAAGTCAATGACTTCATATCCACTGTGTCCAGGGCTCAACACAGGAAGTCAGTGACTTCATATCCACTGTGTCCAGGACTCGGCACAGGAAGTCAGTGACTTCATATCCACTGTGTCCAGGACTCGGCACAGGAAGTCAGTGACTTCATATCCACTGTGTCCAGGGCTCAGCACAGGAAGTCAGTGACTTCATATCCACTGTGTCCCAGGGCTCAGCACAGGAAGTCAGTGACTTCATATCCACTGTGTCCAGGGTTCAGCACAGGAAGTCAGTGACTTCATATCCACTGTGTTCAGGACTCGGCACAGGAAGTTAGTGACTTCATATCCACTGTGTCCAGGGCTCAGCACAGGAAGTCAGTGACTTCATATCCACTGTGTCCCAGGGCTCAGCACAGGAAGTCAGTGACTTCATATACACTGTGTTCAGGACTCGGCACAGGAAGTTAGTGACTTCATATCCACTGTGTCCAGGGCTCAGCACAGGAAGTCAGTGACTTCATATCCACTGTGTCCAGGGCTCAGCACAGGAAGTCAGTGACTTCATATCCACTGTGTCCAGGGCTCAGCACAGGAAGTCAGTGACTTCATATCCACTGTTGCCATGGCTCAGCACAGGAAGTCAGTGACTTCATATCCACTGTGTCCAGGGCTCAGCACAGGAAGTCAGTGACTTCATATACACTGTGTCCAGGGCTCAGCACAGGAAGTCAGTGACTTCATATACACTGTGTCCAGGGCTCAGCACAGGAAGTCAGTGACTTCATATACACTGTGTCCAGGGCTCAGCACAGGAAGTCAGTGACTTCATATCCACTGTGTCCAGGGCTCAGCACAGGAAGTCAGTGACTTCATATCCACTGTGTTTAGGACTCAGCACAGGAAGTCAGTGACTTCATATCCACTGTGTCCAGGGCTCAGCATAGGAAGTCAGGGCCCAGTCCTCCCCTCCCAACCAGTCAGGTACCCATCTACACCAGCGTGGAGTAAGGAAAATCAGAGTATCAGGTACCCATCTACACCAGCGTGGAGTAAGGAAAATCAGAGTATCAGGTACCCATCTACACCAGCGTGGAGTAAGGAAAATCAGAGTAGCATATCTTTCTCAAGGACACAACACCATGCTAAAACAGGCCTTGAACCTTGATCACTGGGGAACCCTGGATAAGAAGTCCCATGCCTAACCAGTCTGACCACAGCGCCTCCTGTCTAACAGTACAACCACGCATTTCACATCAGACAGGACTATCCCCTCCCCCACCCCCGCCCAACAAGCCAACCTGATAAAAAGTCGGTGACAGATTCATCAATGCTATCACCAGTACTGCAGCACTTTTTGATCATGAAAAACTCTGTGTCTAACACACACACACACACACACACACACACACGCACAAATTACAACATACACACATGTAGTGATGTACATGACACACATTGTCAGCAGAACGCAATAGTTCAGACCCCAAAACACAGAGACAGAAAAAGACACGTGACATGAAAACCAAATCACAAGATAACCAAGTGACCTCCATTTTACTTCTGGTTCATTTTTTTCACTGCAATGACTGGAGTTTACAAAACAAAAACAAAACAATAACAAAACCAACTAAACAACAACAACAAAATTCCATTGACTGTGAGAACAAGACACATAGCTGTTACAAGTAACAACTCTATCTCACACTGAACAGAGTGGCTATGTATGTAGCTGTTACAGCTATATCTCACACAGAACAGAGTGGCTATGTATGTAGCTGTTACAGCTATCTCACACTGAACACAGAGTGGCTATGTATGTAGCTGTTACAGCTATATCTCATACTGAACAGAGTGGCTATGTATGTAGCTGTTACAGCTATCTCACACTGAACACAGAGTGGCTATGTATGTAGCTGTTACAGCTATCTCACACTGAACAGAGTGGCTATGTATGTAGCTGTTACAGCTATATCTCACACTGAACACAGAGTGGCTATGTATGTAGCTGTTACAGCTATATCTCACACTGAACAGAGTGGCTATGTATGTAGCTGTTACAGCTATATATCATACTGAACAGAGTGGCTATGTATGTAGCTGTTACAGCTATATCTCACACTGAACAGAGTGGCTATGTATGTAGCTGTTACAGCTATATATCATACAGAACAGAGTGGCTATGTATGTAGCTGTTACAGCTATATATCATACAGAACAGAGTGGCTATGTATGTAGCTGTTACAGCTATCTCACACTGAACACAGAGTGGCTATGTATGTAGCTGTTACAGCTATATCTCACACTGAACAGAGTGGCTATGTATGTAGCTGTTACAGCTATCTCACACTGAACAGAGTGGCTATGTATGTAGCTGTTACAGCTATCTCACACTGAACAGAGTGGCTATGTATGTAGCTGTTACAGCTATATATCATACTGAACAGAGTGGCTATGTATGTAGCTGTTACAGCTATATCACACTGAACAGTGGCTATGTATGTAGCTGTTACAGCTATATCTCACACTGAACAGAGTGGCTATGTATGTAGCTGTTACAGCTATCTCACACTGAACAGAGTGGCTATGTATGTAGCTGTTACAGCTATCTCACACTGAAAACAGACTGGCTATGTATGTAGCTGTTACAGCTATCTGACACTGGACACAGAGTGGCTATGTATGTAGCTGTAACTGCTATCTCATACTGAACAGAGTGGCTATGTATGTAGCTGTTACAACTATATCTCACACTGAACACAGAGTGGCTATATATGTAGCTGTTACAACTATATCTCACGCTGAACACAGAGTGGCTATGTATGTAGCTGTTACAGTTGTTACAGTTTTTGTTGTGATAGACACACCTGAACCCCATCCACCTGTCTCACCTTGACCTGCTGTGACACACCTGACCACCATCCACCTGTCTCACCTTGACCTGTTGTGACACACCTGACCCCCATCCACCTGGACCTGTTGTGACACACCTGTCTCACCATGACCTGTTGTGACACACCTGACCACAACACACCTGTCTCACCTTGACCTGTTGTTATGACACACCTGACCACAACACACCTGTCTCACCATGATCTGTTGTTATGACACACCTGACCACAACACACCTGTCTCACCTTGACCTGTTGTTATGACACACCTGACCACAACACACCTGTCTCACCTTGACCTGTTGTTATGACACACCTGACCACAACACACCTGTCTCACCTTGACCTGTTGTTATGACACACCTGACCACAACACACCTGTCTCACCATGACCTGTTGTGACACACCTGACCCCCATCCACCTGTCTCACCTTGACCTGTTGTGACACACCTGACCACCATCCACCTGTCTCACCTTGACCTGTTGTGACACACCTGACCCCCATCCACCTGTCTCACCTTGACCTGTTGTGACACATCTGACCACAACACACCTGTCTCACCTTGACCTGTTGTGACACACCTGACCCCCATCCACCTGTCTCACCTTGACCTGTTGTGACACACCTGACCCCCATCCACCTGTCTCACCTTGACCTGTTGTGACACACCTGACCCCCATCCACCTGTCTCACCTTGACCTGTTGTGACACACCTGACCACCATCCACCTGTCTCACCATGACCTGTTGTTGTGACACACCTGACCACCATCCACCTGTCTCACCATGACCTGTTGTGACACACCTGACCCCCATCCACCTGTCTCACCTTGACCTGTTGTGACACACCTGACCACCATCCACCTGTCTCACCATGACCTGTTGTGACACACCTGACCACCATCCACCTGTCTCACCATGACCTGCTGTGACACACCTGACCCCCATCCACCTGTCTCACCTTGACCTGTTATGACACACCTGACCCCCACACCTGTCTCACCTTGACCTGTTGTGACACACCTGACCACCATCCACCTGTCTCACCTTGACCTGTTGTGACACACCTGACCACCATCCACCTGTCTCACCTTGACCTGTTGTGACACACCTGACCCCCATCCACCTGTCTCACCTTGACCTGTTGTGACACACCTGACCCCCATCCACCTGTCTCACCTTGACCTGTTGTGACACATCTGACCACAACACACCTGTCTCACCATGACCTGTTGTGACACACCTGACCACAACACACCTGTCTCACCTTGACCTGTTGTGACACACCTGACCACAACACACCTGTCTCACCATGACCTGTTGTGACACACCTGACCCCCATCCACCTGTCTCACCTTGACCTGCTGTGACACACCTGACCCCCACACCTGCCTCACCTTGACCTGTTGTGACACACCTGACCACAACACACCTGTCTCACCATGACCTGTTGTGACACACCTGACCACCATCCACCTGTCTCACCATGACCTGTTGTGACACACCTGACCCCCACACCTGCCTCACCTTGACCTGTTGTGACACACCTGACCACCACACACCTGTCTCACCATGACCTGTTATGACACACCTGACCACCATCCACCTGTCTCACCATGACCTGTTATGACACACCTGACCACCATCCACCTGTCTCACCATGACCTGTTATGACACACCTGACCCCCACACCTGCCTCACCTTGACCTGTTGTGACACACCTGACCACAACACACCTGTCTCACCATGACCTGTTGTGACACACCTGACCACCATCCACCTGTCTCACCATGACCTGTTGTTGTGACACACCTGACCCCCACACCTGCCTCACCTTGACCTGTTGTGACACACCTGACCACCATCCACCTGTCTCACCATGACCTGTTATGACACACCTGACCACCATCCACCTGTCTCACCATGACCTGTTATGACACACCTGACCCCCACACCTGCCTCACCTTGAAGACCTTGACCTGACAGGATGCGGCGTGCAGCAGCCTCTCCTCCCGGTCCCCGTGGGCGTAGGTCTCCAGCTGGATGCGGAAGGGCACCCCCTTCTCCCCCCCGTGCTTCCTGGGGGTGAACTCCGTGCTGATGGCCTGCACCCTGAAGTACACACCTGTCTCCTTGGTGGGGTCCCAGGTGAACTCGGCCTGGTTGATCCTCGTGCCGTCCGTCTTCACCTCCACCACCCCGTACGACAGTGGCACGTCTGTGGCACGATGGTTTGGACTCTTATCTGTCAGTGTTGTGAGTCTGGGTTCAATGCTTATCTGTCAGTGTTGTGAGTCTGGGTTCAATGTTTATCTGTCAGTATTGTGAGTCTGGGTTCAATTCCTGCACTTGCCCTTTCTTCCAAAGTTTGACCAGAAAATGAAATCGAGTGTCTTGACATTCTGATGAGACGATAAAGCGAGGTCCCTTGTGCATCATGCACTTGGTGCACTGAAAAAGAACCCATGGCAACAAGAGTGTTTGGCAAAATTCTGTAGAAGAAATCCACTCTTGATAGGTACACAAAAATACACACCTGACTAGGGTGATGGATTATGTTCCTGTCAGGCCTCTGCCTCGCTGGCGGATTTCTCCTAGCACAGTAATGCCTGTGGACAGGAAGACTGCCATAGACACTGTTCTGTTTGTCAGTGAAGCCATTCTTCTTGACACTGGTCTGTTTGTCAGTGAAGCCATTCTTCTTGTCACTGTTCTGTTTGTCAGTGAAGCCATTCTTCTTGTCTGTTCTGTTTGACAGTGAAGCCATTCTTCTTGTCTGTTCTGTTTGTCAGTGAAGCCATTCTTCTTGTCACTGTTCTGTTTGACAGTGAAGCCATTCTTCTTGTCACTGTGTTCTGTTTGACAGTGAAGCCATTCTTCTTGACACTGTGTTCTGTTTGACAGTGAAGCCATTCTTCTTGACACTGTGTTCTGTTTGACAGTGAAGCCATTCTTCTTGTCTGTTCTGTTTGACAGTGAAGCCATTCTTCTTGTCACTGTTCTGTTTGTCAGTG
Organism: Babylonia areolata; assembly: GCF_041734735.1. Classification (NCBI taxonomy): domain Eukaryota; kingdom Metazoa; phylum Mollusca; class Gastropoda; order Neogastropoda; family Buccinidae; genus Babylonia; species Babylonia areolata. The sequence goes on along the minus strand of NC_134890.1, from coordinate 34,915,053 downwards.
AAGCCATTCTTCTTGTCTGTTCTGTTTGTCAGTGAAGCCATTCTTCTTGTCACTGTTCTGTTTGTCAGTGAAGCCATTCTTCTTGTCTGTTCTGTTTGACAGTGAAGCCATTCTTCTTGACACTGTTCTGTTTGTCAGTGAAGCCATTCTTCTTGTCACTGTTCTGTTTGACAGTGAAGCCATTCTTCTTGTCTGTTCTGTTTGACAGTGAAGCCATTCTTCTTGTCTGTTCTGTTTGTCAGTGAAGCCATTCTTCTTGACACTGTTCTGTTTGTCAGTGAAGCCACTCTTCTTGTCACTGTGTTCTGTTTGTCAGTGAAGCCATTCTTCTTGTCACTGTTCTGTTTGTCAGTGAAGCCATTCTTCTTGTCACTGTTCTGTTTGTCAGTGAAGCCATTCTTCTTGTCTGTTCTGTTTGACAGTGAAGCCATTCTTCTTGTCTGTTCTGTTTGTCAGTGAAGCCATTCTTCTTGTCACTGTGTTCTGTTTGACAGTGAAGCCATTCTTCTTGTCTGTTCTGTTTGACAGTGAAGCCATTCTTCTTGTCTGTTCTGTTTGACAGTGAAGCCATTCTTTTTGTCACTGTGTTCTGTTTGACAGTGAAGCCATTCTTCTTGTCACTGTTCTGTTTGACAGTGAAGCCATTCTTCTTGTCTGTTCTGTTTGTCAGTGAAGCCATTCTTCTTGACACTGTTCTGTTTGTCAGTGAAGCCATTCTTCTTGTCTGTTCTGTTTGTCAGTGAAGCCATTCTTCTTGTCTGTTCTGTTTGTCAGTGAAGCCATTCTTCTTGTCACTGTTCTGTTTGTCAGTGAAGTCATTCTTCTTGTCACTGTTCTGTTTGACAGTGAAGTCATTCTTCTTGTCTGTTCTGTTTGTCAGTGAAGCCATTCTTCTTGACACTGTGTTCTGTTTGTCAGTGAAGCCATTCTTCTTGTCACTGTTCTGTTTGTCAGAGAAGCCATTCTTCTTGTCTGTTCTGTTTGTCAGTGAAGCCATTCTTCTTGTCACTGTTCTGTTTGTCAGTGAAGCCATTCTTCTTGTCACTGTTCTGTTTGTCAGTGAAGCCATTCTTCTTGTCTGTTCTGTTTGTCAGTGAAGCCATTCTATTTGTCACTGTGTTCTGTTTGACAGTGAAGCCATTCTTCTTGTCACTGTTCTGTTTGTCAGTGAAGCCATTCTTCTTGTCACTGTTCTGTTTGTCAGTGAAGCCATTCTATTTGTCACTGTGTTCTGTTTGACAGTGAAGCCATTCTTCTTGTCTGTTCTGTTTGTCAGTGAAGCCATTCTTCTTGTCTGTTCTGTTTGTCAGTGAAGCCATTCTTCTTGACACTGTGTTCTGTTTGTCAGTGAAGCCATTCTTCTTGACACTGTTCTGTTTGACAGTGAAGCCATTCTTCTTGTCTGTTCTGTTTGTCAGTGAAGCCATTCTTCTTGTCACTGTTCTGTTTGACAGTGAAGCCATTCTTCTTGTCTGTTCTGTTTGACAGTGAAGCCATTCTTCTTGTCTGTTCTGTTTGACAGTGAAGCCATTCTTCTTGTCACTGTGTTCTGTTTGACAGTGAACCCATTCTTCTTGTCTGTTCTGTTTGTCAGTGAAGCCATTCTTCTTGACACTGTTCTGTTTGTCAGTGAAGCCATTCTTCTTGTCACTGTGTTCTGTTTGTCAGTGAAGCCATTCTTCTTGTCACTGTTCTGTTTGTCAGTGAAGCCATTCTTCTTGTCACTGTTCTGTTTGTCAGTGAAGCCATTCTTCTTGTCTGTTCTGTTTGACAGTGAAGCCATTCTTCTTGTCTGTTCTGTTTGTCAGTGAAGCCATTCTTCTTGTCACTGTGTTCTGTTTGACAGTGAAGCCATTCTTCTTGTCTGTTCTGTTTGACAGTGAAGCCATTCTTCTTGTCTGTTCTGTTTGACAGTGAAGCCATTCTTTTTGTCACTGTGTTCTGTTTGACAGTGAAGCCATTCTTCTTGTCACTGTTCTGTTTGACAGTGAAGCCATTCTTCTTGTCTGTTCTGTTTGTCAGCGAAGCCATTCTTCTTGACACTGTTCTGTTTGTCAGTGAAGCCATTCTTCTTGTCTGTTCTGTTTGTCAGTGAAGCCATTCTTCTTGACACTGTTCTGTTTGTCAGTGAAGCCATTCTTCTTGTCACTGTGTTCTGTTTGTCAGTGAAGCCATTCTTCTTGTCACTGTTCTGTTTGACAGTGAAGCCATTCTTCTTGTCTGTTCTGTTTGTCAGTGAAGCCATTCTTCTTGACACTGTTCTGTTTGTCAGTGAAGCCATTCTTCTTGTCACTGTTCTGTTTGTCAGTGAAGCCATTCTTCTTGTCTGTTCTGTTTGTCAGTGAAGCCATTCTTCTTGTCACTGTTCTGTTTGTCAGTGAAGCCATTCTTCTTGTCACTGTTCTGTTTGTCAGTGAAGCCATTCTTCTTGTCTGTTCTGTTTGTCAGTGAAGCCATTCTATTTGTCACTGTGTTCTGTTTGACAGTGAAGCCATTCTTCTTGTCACTGTTCTGTTTGTCAGTGAAGCCATTCTTCTTGTCACTGTTCTGTTTGTCAGTGAAGCCATTCTATTTGTCACTGTGTTCTGTTTGACAGTGAAGCCATTCTTCTTGTCTGTTCTGTTTGTCAGTGAAGCCATTCTTCTTGACACTGTGTTCTGTTTGTCAGTGAAGCCATTCTTCTTGACACTGTTCTGTTTGACAGTGAAGCCATTCTTCTTGTCTGTTCTGTTTGTCAGTGAAGCCATTCTTCTTGTCTGTTCTGTTTGTCAGTGAAGCCATTCTATTTGTCACTGTGTTCTGTTTGACAGTGAAGCCATTCTTCTTGTCACTGTTCTGTTTGTCAGTGAAGCCATTCTTCTTGTCACTGTTCTGTTTGTCAGTGAAGCCATTCTATTTGTCACTGTGTTCTGTTTGACAGTGAAGCCATTCTTCTTGTCTGTTCTGTTTGTCAGTGAAGCCATTCTTCTTGTCTGTTCTGTTTGTCAGTGAAGCCATTCTTCTTGACACTGTGTTCTGTTTGTCAGTGAAGCCATTCTTCTTGACACTGTTCTGTTTGACAGTGAAGCCATTCTTCTTGTCTGTTCTGTTTGTCAGTGAAGCCATTCTTCTTGTCACTGTTCTGTTTGACAGTGAAGCCATTCTTCTTGTCTGTTCTGTTTGACAGTGAAGCCATTCTTCTTGTCTGTTCTGTTTGACAGTGAAGCCATTCTTCTTGTCACTGTGTTCTGTTTGACAGTGAAGCCATTCTTCTTGTCTGTTCTGTTTGTCAGTGAAGCCATTCTTCTTGACACTGTTCTGTTTGTCAGTGAAGCCATTCTTCTTGTCACTGTGTTCTGTTTGTCAGTGAAGCCATTCTTCTTGTCACTGTTCTGTTTGTCAGTGAAGCCATTCTTCTTGTCACTGTTCTGTTTGTCAGTGAAGCCATTCTTCTTGTCTGTTCTGTTTGACAGTGAAGCCATTCTTCTTGTCTGTTCTGTTTGTCAGTGAAGCCATTCTTCTTGTCACTGTGTTCTGTTTGACAGTGAAGCCATTCTTCTTGTCTGTTCTGTTTGACAGTGAAGCCATTCTTCTTGTCTGTTCTGTTTGACAGTGAAGCCATTCTTTTTGTCACTGTGTTCTGTTTGACAGTGAAGCCATTCTTCTTGTCACTGTTCTGTTTGACAGTGAAGCCATTCTTCTTGTCTGTTCTGTTTGTCAGCGAAGCCATTCTTCTTGACACTGTTCTGTTTGTCAGTGAAGCCATTCTTTTTGTCTGTTCTGTTTGTCAGTGAAGCCATTCTTCTTGACACTGTTCTGTTTGTCAGTGAAGCCATTCTTCTTGTCACTGTGTTCTGTTTGTCAGTGAAGCCATTCTTCTTGTCACTGTTCTGTTTGACAGTGAAGCCATTCTTCTTGTCTGTTCTGTTTGTCAGTGAAGCCATTCTTCTTGACACTGTTCTGTTTGTCAGTGAAGCCATTCTTCTTGTCACTGTTCTGTTTGTCAGTGAAGCCATTCTTCTTGTCTGTTCTGTTTGTCAGTGAAGCCATTCTTCTTGTCACTGTTCTGTTTGTCAGTGAAGCCATTCTTCTTGTCACTGTTCTGTTTGTCAGTGAAGCCATTCTTCTTGTCTGTTCTGTTTGTCAGTGAAGCCATTCTATTTGTCACTGTGTTCTGTTTGACAGTGAAGCCATTCTTCTTGTCACTGTTCTGTTTGTCAGTGAAGCCATTCTTCTTGTCACTGTTCTGTTTGTCAGTGAAGCCATTCTATTTGTCACTGTGTTCTGTTTGACAGTGAAGCCATTCTTCTTGTCTGTTCTGTTTGTCAGTGAAGCCATTCTTCTTGTCTGTTCTGTTTGTCAGTGAAGCCATTCTTCTTGACACTGTGTTCTGTTTGTCAGTGAAGCCATTCTTCTTGACACTGTTCTGTTTGACAGTGAAGCCATTCTTCTTGTCTGTTCTGTTTGTCAGTGAAGCCATTCTTCTTGTCACTGTTCTGTTTGACAGTGAAGCCATTCTTCTTGTCACTGTTCTGTTTGTCAGTGAAGCCATTCTTCTTGTCTGTTCTGTTTGTCAGTGAAGCCATTCTTCTTGTCTGTTCTGTTTGACAGTGAAGCCATTCTTCTTGTCACTGTTCTGTTTGTCAGTGAAGCCATTCTTCTTGACACTGTGTTCTGTTTGTCAGTGAAGCCATTCTTCTTGTCTGTTCTGTTTGACAGTGAAGCCATTCTTCTTGTCTGTTCTGTTTGTCAGTGAAGCCATTCTTCTTGACACTGTGTTCTGTTTGTCAGTGAAGCCATTCTTCTTGACACTGTGTTCTGTTTGACAGTGAAGCCATTCTTCTTGACACTGTGTTCTGTTTGACAGTGAAGCCATTCTTCTTGTCTGTTCTGTTTGTCAGTGAAGCCATTCTTCTTGTCACTGTGTTCTGTTTGACAGTGAAGCCATTCTTCTTGTCTGTTCTGTTTGTCAGTGAAGCCATTCTTCTTGACACTGTTCTGTTTGACAGTGAAGTCATTCTTCTTGTCTGTTCTGTTTGACAGTGAAGCCATTCTTCTTGTCTGTTCTGTTTGTCAGTGAAGCCATTCTTCTTGTCTGTTCTGTTTGACAGTGAAGCCATTCTTCTTGACACTGTTCTGTTTGTCAGTGAAGCCATTCTTCTTGTCACTGTGTTCTGTTTGTCAGTGAAGCCATTCTTCTTGTCACTGTTCTGTTTGTCAGTGAAGCCATTCTTCTTGTCACTGTTCTGTTTGACAGTGAAGCCATTCTTCTTGTCTGTTCTGTTTGTCAGTGAAGCCATTCTTCTTGACACTGTGTTCTGTTTGACAGTGAAGCCATTCTTCTTGTCTGTTCTGTTTGTCAGTGAAGCCATTCTTCTTGTCACTGTTCTGTTTGACAGTGAAGTCATTCTTCTTGACACTGTGTTCTGTCAGTGAAGCCATTCTTGTCACTGTGTTCTGTTTGTCAGTAAAGTCATTCTTCTTGACACTGTGTTCTGTTTGTCAGTGAAGCCATTCTTCTTGTCTGTTCTGTTTGTCAGTGAAGTCATTCTTCTTGTCACTGTGTTCTGTTTGTCAGTGAAGTCATTCTTCTTGTCTGTTCTGTTTGTCAGTGAAGTCATTCTTCTTGTCACTGTGTTCTGTTTGACAGTGAAGCCATTCTTCTTGACACTGTTCTGTTTGTCAGTGAAGTCATTCTTCTTGTCTGTTCTGTTTGTCAGTGAAGCCATTCTTCTTGTCTGTTCTGTTTGTCAGTGAAGACATTCTTCTTGTCACTGTGTTCTGTTTGTCAGTGAAGCCATTCTTCTTGTCTGTTCTGTTTGTCAGTGAAGCCATTCTTCTTGTCACTGTTCTGTTTGTCAGTGAAGCCATTCTTCTTGTCACTGTTCTGTTTGACAGTGAAGCCATTCTTCTTGTCACTGTTCTGTTTGTCAGTGAAGCCATTCTTCTTGTCAGGCTGTTCTCCCCTAACTCCACTGGGCTTTTCACAAACTCTTCCATCATGATCATTCGTCCACCCACACACAAACCATCTACTCTTTGTCTTTCATGTTTGTATCCATGTTGAAGCAGTCACACACACACATACACACACACACTGAACTGACCAACATCCAGAATTCTCTCCCCTGGCCGAGCCTGTCTCCACAGATCCACCTGTTCCTTCTCCATGAACTGTAACCTCCGCTCATGAAACAGCACCTTCAGCACACTCTGTGACACACATTACACTTTTTCAGCACATCCTGTGACACACATTACACATCTTCAACACTGTGACACACATTACACATTTTCAGCACACCCTGTGACACTCAGCAATTTTCTGTAGACTTCAATTTTCGTTTCGACAACCAAACTTCCATTGATGTCAAACGCTTATGTCTATCTCTGTCCAATCATTCTCTCTCTCAGCTCGTTACAGAACCAACACACAGATCTGGCCATACATTTGACTGGCTTATCATGTGACTCTGATGCCATGTTTGCATCAGTGACTGTAACTGACGAACTCTCTTCTGACCATTTTGCTGTCATATTAGTATTTCAAAACCTACCAGAACCAAAAAATCTGTTCCTCATCGCAACCTGAAATCCATCAACATTAACACTTTTTCTTCTCAAGCTGCTGAACGCCTTTCCAAAATTTCTTTCCGCACCAACATCTCTACACATTACAACACTGTTCTCTCTGAACTGCTGGATGAACATGCACCCCCCACTACCCACATGCTCCCTGACAGACCTTCCACCCCTTGGCACACACAAGACATTCAACTTGCAAAACACGTCGCCAGTTGGAACAGCAATGGTGATCAACAAAACTGAAAGTCCACAATCAAATCTTCCGAAAACAAATAAATAAAATCAAACATATGATCTCATCAGCGAAGACAAACTTCTTTTCTTCTCAAGTTCTCGATGCCACATCCACCAAATCTCTTTACTCTATCACGTCAAATCTTCTCGGTATTGCAAAAAAGCAACAACAAAACCTCCTCTTCCTTCTGCCTACACTTTATATGAACTCCCCAATGTCTTCTCCTCTCTTTTTTTTTTCACAAAGTCCAAAATATTCGCACCATCTTAGACCAAATGCCTTTCCAACCTGCTCATCCTGATCCTCAATTCAACAGCACCCCTCTTCATTCCTTTAATCCACTGACTGAAACAGAAGTCCATGAAATCCCGAAATAAATGACAATAAAATCCTGTGAGCTCGATCCTATACCAGCCTCTGTCTTTTCCCAGTGTGTCTCACAGCTTCTCCCCACAATCACCAATATTGCCAACTCATCCCTTCTCACTGGAACGTTTCCATCCACTTTCAAAACTGCAACTGTCCGGCCTCTTCTGAAGAAATCCAACCTTGATGCAAACATTTTGAAAAACTATCGACCAGTTTCTAATGTTCCATTCCTGTCCAAACTCCTTGAAAAAGCTGTCCTGAAGCAGCTCAACAACCACCTTTGTTCCAACAATCTCATCCACCCATTTCAGTCTGCCTATCGTGCTGACCACAGTATCAAAACCACTCTCCTCCTCATCCTGAATAACCTACTGCTAGCGTCCGACTCAGGACAGATCTCCCTTCTCACTCTTCTTGACTTGTCATCCGCCTTTGACATGATAGACCATTCAATCCTTCTTTCCCGTCTTCATTTTACATTTGGTATCAACGGCAGTCTGAACACGTTAAAATCGAACATGGAGTCCAACTGGGATCGGTTTTAGGCCCAGTGCTCTTCACACTGTACGCTGCTCCTCTCGCTGAAATTATCAACCGCCATAATGTCAGTCATCATTCTTATGCTGATGACACTCAACTCCAGAAGAGTGATACCCCTGAAAAATTGTCGTCGCTCTTGGAAGAAACATCCAACTGCTTCTTGGACATTCAAAATTGGATGACTCTAAATAAGTTACAATTGAACGCGGACAAAACTGAAGCAATGATCATGAATAGGAACTAAACAAAAACTCTCTTCCATCACAACTGACACAATCAAACTTGGCAGTACATCCATCCCTCTTTCCAGTTCAGTCAGGAACCTCGGCGTTGTCCTGGACAACACAATGTCCATGCAAAATTTTATAAGTCAGACATGTCAATCCTGCTACTGCCAATTGTGGCACATCAGTTCCATCTGGAAATATCTGTCCACTGATGCAACATATAGACTTGTCATTTCTCTCATTCTCTCTCTCCTTGACTACTGTAACTCTCTATTGTCTGGTTTGCCTGCTTCATCCATTCAGTCCCTTCAGCACATACAAAACTCTGCTGCCCGACTCATCCTCAGAAAGAAAAGATCTGAGTACATCACTCCTCTTTTGCAACATCTCCACTGACTCCCTGTCTCACACAGAATAAAGTACAAGATCAGCACTCTATATTATAAATGTATTCACAAATCGGCCCCTTCCTATCTCTGTGGCTGCCTTCACCTCTACACTCCATCTCGCTCACTACGAACGGCTTCAGATCCACTCTGTTTACGCATACCCAGATTCAAACACTCCACTGTTGGCCGCTGTTCTTTCTCTGTCTCTGGACCTTGCAACTGGAATGAACTTCCTCTTTCGCTTTGTAAAGTCTCCACACTCAGCTCTTTCAAGTCTGGCCTTAAAACCCACCTCTTCCCAAAATAGCCTCCCTTCCCTGCCTCTTCCTTGTCTTCAGTTTCTCCAGTTTTAGAGTTATGCATGCGTGTGAATGACTGGTGCGAAAGCGCTTTGATTTGTCACCGCACAAGATTCAGTGCTATATAAATACCATTATTATTATTATTAATTTGCGCCCACACTTTTAGATATTTTGCAGACTTGTTGATGATACCCTAGGGTTACTGTGTGAAAATTTTCAATGAATTTGGTTTCTCTATCACTGAGAAAATACTTGTCAAAAAGCGGTTCACTTTTTGGGGGGACAAAAACAGAAACACTGACAACTCAGCCACCCACTTTGCATACTCACCCGGAGTGATTTCCCCTGGTACTCGGACAGGTCGCCCAGTTTCTTTACCTTGATCTCGTAGGACTGACCTGACCACATGACACACACTGTACACTATGGACTGACATGACACACAGACACACACATACATGCATACACAGAGCAACTCTGTACATAAGCGATCTAGAATTGGTGAATCAGGATAACCAAACAAATGGGTGCCAGGTGAACGAGAAACAGGTGGAAGGGGAACAGGCAGGTCAGGTACAGGTGAATCAGGGTAACCAAACAAATGGGTGCCAGGTGAACGAGGTACAGGTGGAAGGGGAACAGGCAGGTCTGGTACAGGTGAATCAGGATAACCAAACAAATGGGTGCCAGGTGAACGAGGTACAGGTGGAAGGGGAACAGGCAGGTCAGGTACAGGTGAATCAGGGTAACCAAACAAATGGGTGCCAGGTGAACGAGGAACAGGTGGAAGGGGAACAGGCAGGTCAGGTACAGGTGAATCAGGATAACCAAACAAATGGGTGCCAGGTGAACGAGGAACAGGTGGAAGGGGAACAGGCAGGTCAGGTACAGGTGAATCAGGGTAACCAAACAAATGGGTGCCAGGTGAACGAGGAACAGGTGGAAGGGGAACAGGCAGGTCAGGTACAGGTGAATCAGGGTAACCAAACAAATGGGTGCCAGGTGAACGAGGAACAGGTGGAAGGGGAACAGGTAGGTCAGGTACAGGTGAATCAGGATAACCAAACAAAACAAATGGGTGCCTGGCGAACGTGGAACAGGTGGAAGGGGAACAGGCAGGTCAGGTACAGGTGAATCAGGGTAACCAAACAAATGGGTGCCAGGTGAACGAGGTACAGGTGGAAGGGGAACAGGCAGGTCAGGTACAGGTGAATCAGGATAACCAAACAAATGGGTGCCAGGTGAACGAGGAACAGGTGGAAGGGGAACAGGTAGGTCAGGTACAGGTGAATCAGGGTAACCAAACAAATGGGTGCCAGGTGAACGAGGAACAGGTGGAAGGGGAACAGGCAGGTCAGGTACAGGTGAATCAGGATAACCAAACAAAACAAATGGGTGCCTGGCGAACGTGGAACAGGTGGAAGGGGAACAGGCAGGTCAGGTACAGGTGAATCAGGATAACTAAACAAATGGGTGCCTGGCGAACGTGGAACAGGTGGAAGGGGAACAGGCAGGTCAGGTACAGGTGAATCAGGACCTCACCCACCCAGCAGCTGTTGAAAAAGGCAGATACCTGACCTGCACAATACCCCACAGTGCCTAAATCTACAGGACACAGACAGAAAAAAGGAAAAGAAGACTTCACCGATGAAGTGCCGCATTTAGCTGCAGGTGGTGGGATTCAGGGATTCTTCTTCCTCAGTACTTGTTGTCTGTCCTTATAAATTCACTGGAGAGGTCTACATCAGGGCTCTCAGCTTGACATGTTTTACTGTTTTTATCCCACAGTTGAGACAACCATACTCTGTCTTCAGGGGAGTGTGTGCTGCATCTGTCTGTGCTTGTTCAACCCACAGAAGTGGATAGGCACAACAGCCGAGCGGTTTAAGCTTTGGACTTTCAATCTAATGGACTCGGGTTTGAATCTTGGTAACAGACGCCTGTGGGTAAAAGGTGGAGATTTTTTCCGATCTCCCAGGTCAACACATGTGCAGACCTGCCTATGCTTGAACCCCCTTCGTGTGTGTACACAAGCAGAAAATCAAATATGCACCTTAGAGATCCTGTAGTAATCCATGTCAGCGTTTGGTAGGTTATGGAAAGAAGGACATACCCAGCATGCACACCCCCGAAAATGGAGTATGGCTGCCTACATGGCAGGGTAAAACGGTCATACATGGAAAAGCCCACTCATGTGATGTGGGTATCTGACCTTCTGCATGTGTGTACACACCAAGGGGTTCAGGCTCTCAGCATCTGACCTGCATGTTTCTACACACAAGGGAATACAGGCACTCATCCCCAAGCACTTTCAAGGATTCTCAATAAACACATTACTGTGTACATGAAAATCTACTGTTTTTCTGTCTGCATGGCACTTCGATTATTGGGTTTTTTTTGGTTTTTTTTTTTTTTTAAATGGCTTTCCCCCCTAAAATTCTGTTTAAATCAACAAACAAAGCATGACCCAGTGGTGCAGACTCCCATAGGGTCTGACTCCTGCCTTAGCAAAGCACTATTCTGCCCAAGTTCATAAATCTAAGGAAGCTGTAGCCAGTAGTCCAATCAGTATATTACACTTACACTCTTAAAAAAAAAGAAAGAAAAATTTATAATCATATATTATATAACCCGTGTGAACAAATATCAACAAATATCAATGATATTTTCTGAATAATTGACTGGACCACATCTTTCAAAATTTTTAAACCAAAAAAAACAAACATACCAAACAGCAGGAAAATATTTACTGAATTTATTTTTTTCACTGTGATATCTATGGCCACACATATTAGTCAACACTGGTTTTAAAGAGAGAGGGGGGATTGGAAAGGTGGGGGGGGGGAGGGGGAGGAAAGGTGTACCTTGATTCAGATATGTCAATGTTTCTTCATTCATCTTGACTGCTGGAGATGTAGCTGCCCCCAGGATATACTGGAAACTACACACACACACACACACACACACACACACACACACACACACACACACACACACACACAGAGTGCAAAATGACGCAGCTACATTGTCAGCATCATATATATATATATATATATATATATAGATAGATAGATAGATAGATAGATAGATAGATATAGTTTTCACAAAAAGTTAAGGACCACTTGGCAATTTGCACTTGGCAATTTGGGGGCATCAGGTGAATAATGCTAATTTCTGGCAAACAGCAGTGTAATTTTGCAGCTATTGTAATGAGTACCAGTCCTAACAATTTAAACAAAGATGCTTTATAGCACATTAGCTTCTTTTTCTTTCTTTTCTTTTTTGCTCTGAAAAAAACCTGCTTTTTATGAACTACTGGACAACTGAAAATTTTGGGGTGAAATATTGATGTTCCAGACTCATTTCTTCAAGCTACTCACAGTGCTCATGTACCTGGAACAGCTGTCAATGTGTTTAATGAGAGGTCAGTGGTGACCTTACACAGCCTGCAGAATTCAAAACATCTCTCCATTTCTTAGCTTGGAATGAAAACACTCCTGCTTTTTTTACAGTGGTCCTTAACTATTAGTGAAGTCTATACAGATCACTGTCAGAATTGTGGGAAGTAGAAAGGGAAAAGTATTAATGACATCACCAAACAGCTGTCAGAACTGTGGGAAGCAGAAAGGGAAAAGTATTAATGACATCACCAAACTGCTGTCAGAACTGTGGGAAGTAGAAAGGGAAAAGTATTAATGACATCACCAAACTGCTGTCAGAACTGTGGGAAGCAGAAAGGGAAAAGTATTAATGACATCACCAAACTGCTGTCAGAACTGTGCGAAGCAGAAAGGGAAAAGTATTAATGACATCACCAAACTGCTGTCAGAATTGTAAAAGCAGAAAGGGAAAAGTATTAATGACATCACCAAGCTGCTGTCAGAACTGTGCGAAGCAGAAAGGGAAAAGTATTAATGACATCACCAAACTGCTGTCAGAACTGTGGGAAGCAGAAGGGAAAAGTATTAATGACATCACCAAACTGCTGTCAGAACTGTGGGAAGCAGAAAGGGAAAAGTATTAATGACATCACCAAACTGCTGTCAGAATTGTAAAAGCAGAAAGGGAAAAGTATTAATGACATCACCAAACTGCTGTCAGAATTGTAAAAGCAGAAAGGGAAAAGTATTAATGACATCACCAAACTGCTGTCAGAACTGTGCGAAGCAGAAAGGGAAAAGTATTAATGACATCACCAAACTGCTGTCAGAATTGTAAAAGCAGAAAGGGAAAAGTATTAATGACATCACCAAACTGCTGTCAGAATTGTAAAAGCAGAAAGGGAAAAGTATTAATGACATCACCAAACTGCTGTCAGAACTGTGGGAAGCAGAAAGGGAAAAGTATTAATGACATCACCAAACTGCTGTCAGAATTGTAAAAGTAGAAAGGGAAAAGTATTAATGACATCACCAAACTGCTGTCAGAACTGTGCGAAGCAGAAAGGGAAAAGTATTAATGACATCACCAAACTGCTGTCAGAATTGTAAAAGCAGAAAGGGAAAAGTATTAATGACATCACCAAACTGCTGAGCCGTGTTTTTCTAACATACACATACCTCTCTTCACCACCATCACCATCACACCCTGTTCTTCTTCAGTCTGAACAATGGAATGGAAAACAGGGGTGAGGACAAAAGCAGGCAGAAAAACACACAGACAGAGAGACTGATAGACAGACTGAGAAAGTGACAGAGAAAGACAGACAGACAAAGACTGCATCAAATTTTATGTGTAAGCAAGAACTTTTTCCATTTAATGTCAGTACACTGTAATGGCTACTCTCTCTCTCACACACACACACACACACACAGAACAGAAAGGACTCCCACACACGTGCACTCTCTCACACACACCACAGAATAGAACACTCTCTCTCACACACACACACGCACACAAGCACACTTACACAGAGAATAGAATGCAATCTCCAAGCATGCGTGCACACATGCATGCGCACGCACACACACACACAGAATAGAACGCGCTCACAACCCCACACAGACACACCTAACCTACCCGTTCTCCAGATTCTCTTGTTTGAAGACAGGTAGAGCAAGCAATGCCTCACTGAAACAGTGAAAGAAAAAACCAGCAAAGCACTGACTCGGATTCAAGGAAATTCATTATTCTGGAGAATAACACATTCAGGCCTACAAAAATATACTTAACAAAAAATTATCCTGCAAAAATTACTATGGCAACGTATTCTGCCTGAACACAGCAGCCAAGCTTCACATCACAAGAAAATATGCTGTCAAAATAAAGAAATTAAACTCTACAGTAACTATAAATATACTATCAAAATAATGAAAATTAAATGCCACAGTAACTACAAATACGCTGTCAAAATAAACCCAAGGTAACAATAATTATGCTGTCAATGTAATGAAAATTAAACTCCAAAGCAACAATATGCTCTCAAAATAATGAAAAACAAACCCCAAAGGTACAACATATATGCTGTCAAAGTAATGAAAATTAACCCCCGACGTAACAATATATATGCTGTCAAAATAATGAAAGGAACACATGTATACATTAATGACTCCCCCAGAACTCAACACATGTAGTGTGTTAAGGACTCCCCCCAGAACTCAACACATGTACTATATTAAGGACTGCCCCCCAGAACTCAACACATGTACTATATTAAGGACTGCCCCCCAGAACTCAACACAGGTAGTACATTAAGGACACCCCCCAGAACTCAACACATGCAGTACATTAAGGACTGCCCCCCTGAACTCAACACATGTAGTACATTAAGGACACCCCCCAGAACTCAACACATGTAGTACATTGAGGACTGCCCCCCCGAACTCAACAAATGTAGTACATTAAGGACACCCCCAGAACTCAACACATGTAGTACATTAAGGACTGCCCCCCAGAACTCAACACATGTAGTACATTAAGGACACCCCCTGAACTCAACACATGTAGTACATTAAGGACTGCCCCCCAGAACTCAACACATGTAGTACATTAAGGACACCCCCCAGAACTCAAAACATGTAGTACATTAAGGACTGCCCCCCAGAACTCAACACATGCAGTACATTAAGGACTGCCCCCCTGAACTCAACACATGTAGTACATTAAGGACTGCCCCCCAGAACTCAACACATGTGGTACATTAAGGACTGCCCCCCAGAACTCAACACATGTAGTACATTAAGGACACCACCTGAACTCAACACATGTAGTACATTAAGGACACCCCCTGAACTCAACACATGTAGTACATTAAGGACTGCCCCCCTGAACTCAACACATGTAGTACATTAAGGACACCCCCCTGAACTCAACACATGTAGTACATTAAGGACTGCCCCCCTGAACTCAACCCATGTATTGCGTTACCTCACACTATTTTTGTATTATTATATATATGCTTTTGTTGTTGTTGTTGTCGTTGTCGTTGTTGATGTTGATGTTGCTTTTAATATGTTTAATTCCTTTCTCTCTCTCCTACACATACATACATACATACATATATATATATATATATATATATGGTATTTAAAAAAAAAATTTATTGATGGCTTGATGAAAAAAAGCAACTGTTGCTTGTCAATTTACCATCATGAATTAAAATCTTGACTTGACTTGACTTACCTCATGTTGTAGCTGGAGGTGCCCAGTTCAGTCCCCAGACCAGAAAAAGAACCATCAAAGTCGGCCGCCAGACCGCCGACAATGTCCCAGGCCGTCATGGGGTGGGAGATCTTGGTCCTCTTCCCAGCACCCCCACCTGCATCCTCCCAGGCACAGTTCGTCTCCTGCTGGTCACTGGGCAACAGGGAAATGCTGTACTGAATGTACGTCAAACAGCACAATTAAATGAATAGTTAAGGTTGAAAGTTGAATGTCCCATAGCCTTTTCTGCCCATTGGGGCAGTGAATTCACATTAACATTGTCTAGGACTTGGCACAGAGAGGTGGGGCAGGGAATTCACATCAACATTGTCTAGGACTTGGCACAGACAGGTGGGGCAGTGAATTCACATTAACATTGTCTCGGACTTGGCACAGAGAGGTGGGGCAGTGAATTCACATCAACATTGTCTAGGACTTGGAACAGACAGGTGGGGCAGTGAATTCACATTAACATTGTCTCGGACTTGGCACAGAGAGGTGGGGCAGGGAATTCACATCAACATTGTCTAGGACTTGGCACAGAGAGGTGGGGCAGGGAATTCACATCAACATTGTCTAGGGCTTGGCACAGACAGGTGGGGCAGGGAATTCACATCAACATTGTCTAGGGCTTGGCACAGACAGGTGGGGCAGTGAATTCACATCAACATTGTCTAGGACTTGGCACAGACAGGTGGGGCAGGGAATTCACATCAACATTGTCTAGGACTTGGAACAGAGAGGTGGGGCCCAGTCTTCTGCTTCCACTGTTCCCAGACTGAAGTCAGGTACCTACTCACACCTGGGTAAAATGTGGAAAATAGAGTGAAGTGCATTTCCCAAAAATACAATACCAGAAATGGGGCATCAAACTCATATCACTGGTGAACACTGGATCTAACAGCTAACTGACTCTGCAACAATGCCTCCTAAATGAACAGTTCACTCTCAAACATTAAAGTACACTTAGACTGAGGACTGTAGTGTAGTAAGAGAAAAACAACAACAAACAACCATACAGAAAAGCCATAACAAAAACAGTAACACCACTAAACAACATACCATACTTATTTCCCACATAGTTTATTTGAGTAAATCTCACCAGATATCAACTTTCATCTTCAGTGCAAACTGAAACTGAAAGTAAATGGATTGCAAGTGTGACTGAATAAAAGGAGGTGGGGGAAAGGTGTGGGGGAGGCCTATGCTTAATGAGTGCTCTTGTATGAAGTACTGATTCATCTCACCAGGTCTTGACCAAAGAACTAGGAAGGGACACAACTCTTCAACTTGTGACTTCACTAAAAGTCAGCTTCTTTCTTTTCTTTTTTCTTTTTTTTGTTGTTGTACACCTAGCTGTACATTTGGTTTTGGCTGACAACTCTGCAAGTATTCAATTGTTATAGATAGCTGTACATTTGGTTTTGGCTCACAACTCTGCAAGTATTCAATTGTTATAGATGTCTTCAGTGTCAGTTTGTCAGCTAAAACCTCCCTGATAAGTATCACACAATTCAAAGTTGTCTACAGTGTCAGTGTGCATGTCGGCTGAACCTTCCTGACAATATTGCACAGGCTGTAATCCTTGCTGTGATGAACCAAGTAATGATACCAAGTCCCTTTCAGGTTTTCTTCTTCTTCTTCCTGTAATGTCAATCGGTCATTGCCCAGCTTTACTGACCTTTAGGGGTCTGTGCAGCGCTTGTTCAGTGGATGGGAAAAAGGACAGAGAGAAAGCCTAACATTTTTTTTTAAATCATTGTAAGGACAGAGAGAAAGCCTAACATTTTTTTTAAATCATTGTAAAAGATTATCATATCATGATGAGTACATGTCATTAACATTTTGTGAAAAATCTAACATAACCTTTGATTCACCCACCCCCCTCACAGATCTCTTTACAATACAGACCTGCACCATCACTCAGTCATCATCACATTATGAATTATCTGCAGCAATGAAGGAATTTCTCCCACCTACCCCACATTATGTGTCACATATGTATACTGTAACCACTACAAAACTGTGTATGTGCGTGGGCGCACACACACACGTCACTACACGTGTGTGAATGTCACGTGTGTGTGTGTGTGAATGTGTGTGTGTGTGTGAATGCGCGCGCACAGGCACGTTCACGTGCGTTACAACACACTGCAAATGACCATCCACGCAGTCACACTCAGAAATGGACTCGTGCATCACTGTCAATGCGTGCGTGCGTGCGTGCGTGCGTGGGTGCGAGCGCCCCCCCCTCCCCCCCTGCGTATGTGTGTGCGTGGTGTGCGAGCACGCGTGTGTGTGTATGTGTATGTGCGTGCATTTCACCGCATTCGCGGATTCAGAATGCATTTTAACGCCAGTCAGCGTGGCCGACAGCCTCTTTCAGTCAAGTTCAAAACAATGCGAATAAAGATCGATCAGTTTTCGGTTGACAGAAAGCCTGCCCTCACCTTTCTGTTGAGCAAATCATAATCAAACTCTGACAAACACAACACGCACTTTCCAAAACTGACCAAAACAATGGCGCTTCAAGAAAAGGGCTTTAACTCTCTCACCCCATCCAAAAATAGATGTCAACGAAGTTCATGGCCGTCCGAACAACACATGCGAAGTTAACGGAGACCGACTACTTTCGATAGTTAGTCTCACTCAGATATGTATGTTTACATCTCTAATGCAGGTCAGAGATAAGGTCTCGTTTAAATAGTGACCGAAATCGTCTAGCGATGGCATGGAGAAAAAAAAAAAAAAAAAAAAAGAGAGGAGAAAACCCGCTGACCGAGATTTCAGGGACAGCGAAAAGGGAAAGAGGCAGACGGCGTTGTGGTGCGATGTCATCATGCACTGTTGATAGTGGAAGTGAGGGGGGCGGGGAAACAACCGAACGCTCATCAATACTGATTTTGAGCAGGCGTCTGACAAAGATACCTTGACGAGCACACACACACACACACAAACACACACACACACACATTCTTCAGATTGAGTAGCCACTATCAACATGGTGGTCATTTTTATATACCCCCCAAAATTTTTGGGGGGTTATTTTCACCTGGGATTTTTTATTTTATATTTTTTAAAAATTTTTTTAACTCTTGGTGGTGGGGGGGATGAGAAAAAAACTTGCAATTGTCTGTCTGTCTGTCTGTCTCTTGTGTGTGTGTACTCCAACAGGTGTCCTGGGATTAAAATCACTATTCTATGTATATTTACAAATAATTGTAGTCATTTAAATAGAAGTTCAGATTTTGGTTCTCTGGGCCTACACACACACACACAAAGTTTGAGATGTTTGGATGGGTTGATGAAAGTGGTGTTCAATGGATACTGGTATTCACTTCCTGATTATGTTTGCTTTGAACATCCACCCACTAAATGGTTCATTCATTCCCTGATAAGTTTAAATCAATGAATTGACAGTGCAATAAAAGTGATTGGAGCAACAACCAGTGTTTGTTGTGAAACACACTTGCTAATGGAGACAAATACAACTAAGGTACCTGCCGGAGTCTGCACTAGTTGGGTCACGGTTAAGTATGTGTAATTAAACTAAGGTTATCAAGGGTGAGTATCTATTGCCGATCCATCAACCGTGTTTGGTTTGTTGTTTACTTCTTTTTTTTTTTTAATCACCCCACTGATTGGTACAATCAAGTATTTAATGATAATACAAAGATATATCTATATCTCTACAACTCTTGGCAAATTAATGATATCATCATGACATACTTCAAAATGGACTGAATAAACTGTACACCAGGTTGAAGATTGTGAAAGATACTTGTACGACTGTATCTTGAAGACACAAATATGCTATGGCATCCCTAAATAAAAAGCAGTCTGTTTCTGTCTGTAGAGCATGCACACTGGTAACAAGTCTGGATGGAGGCATGCAAAATGTGACCGAAATTTTGAAGAAAGACTAAAGCATCTCAAAAACCATGTCTCACAACACAACAGACAGTATCTCACAACAGAACACATCAGACTGAAGGCTACCTTACAACAGTAACCAGTCATAACTGAGGCCTACACAGACCTATGGATACACACCTAATGGTTATCAGACGACATATCTATGGATACACACCTAATGGTCAGCAGTTGATCGGATGATATATGTATGGATACACACCTAATGGTCGGCAGTTGATCAGACAATATATGTACGGATACACACCTAATGGTCAGCAGTTGATCTGACAATATATGTATGGATACACACCTAATGGTCAGCAGTTGATCTGACAATATATGTACGGATACACACCTAATGGTCAGCAGTTGATCAGACAATATATGTACAGATACACACCTAATGGCTTGCAGTTGATCTGACAATATATGTATGGATACACACCTAATGGCTAGCAGTTGATCTGACAATATTTGTACAGATACACACCTAATGGTCAGCAGTCAATTGGACAATATATGTATGGATACACACCTAATGGTCAGCAGTTGTTTGGACAATATATGTACGGATACACACCTAATGGTCAGCAGTCGATTGGACAATATATGTATGGATACACACCTAATGGTTAACAGTCAATCGGACGATATATCTATGGATACACACCTTGTGGTTAACAGTCAATCGGACGATATATCTATGGATACACACCTTGTGGTTAACAGTCAATCGGACGATATATCTATGGATACACACCTTGTGGTTAACAGTCAATTGGACGATATATCTATGGATACACACCTTGTGGTTAACAGTCAATTGGACGATATATCTATGGATACACACCTGATGGTTAACAGTCAATCGGACGATATATCTATGGATACACACCTTGTGGTTAACAGTCAATTGGACGATATATGTATGGATACACACCTAATGGTTAACAGTCAATCGGGCGATATATCTATGGACACACAACTTGTGGTTAACAGTCAATTGGACGATATATCTATGGATACACACCTGATGGTTAACAGTCAATCGGATGATATATCTATGGATACACACCTTATGGTTAACAGTCAATTGGACGATATATCTATGGATACACACCTTGTGGTTAACAGTCAATCGGATGATATATCTATGGATACACACCTGATGGTTAACAGTCAATTGGACGATATATCTATGGATACACACCTGATGGTTAACAGTCAATCGGATGATATATCTATGGATACACACCTGATGGTTAACAGTCAATTGGACGATATATCTATGGATACACACCTTGTGGTTAACAGTCAATTGGGCGATATATCTATGGATACACACCTGATGGTTAACAGTCAATCGGACGATATATCTATGGATACACACCTTGTGGTTAACAGTCAATTGGACGATATATCTATAGATACACACCTGATGGTTAACAGTCAATTGGACGATATATCTATGGATACACACCTGATGGTTAACAGTCAATTGGGCGATATATCTATGGATACACACCTTGTGGTTAACAGTCAATCGGACGATATATCTATGGATACACACCTGATGGTTAACAGTCAATTGGATGATATATCTATGGATACACACCTAATGGTCAGCAGTCGATCGGATGATATATCTCCCAAAGTATCAGCCCAGCTGGACGCAGACTGCCCAAAACAGGAAAACCCGTTTTCAATGTCTGAGAAGGACAGCACTTTGAGCTTCATGCCTTTGCCCCGTTTCGATGTCTTCCCGCCCTTCACGTTGTGTTCTGCCGACGCACTACCGCCGCCTTTCAGAGACCCTCGCCGCTCACGCTCAGAGGTAGTGCCAGAACGAGGTGCCGAGGAAGACATTGAGGGACTGGAGGCAACTCTGTTGAAGCTGAAGGGGTTGGTGGTGCCGTTGATGGAGGAGATGATGTGCGCCATGCCTGCCATGGTCAGGGGGCCGGCAGGGCAGGCGGGGGACGTGGCCAATGCCGGACTGTCTGTGCCGCTGTCCTGGCTGCGAACACTTCTGGTTTCTATGTCTGTTGAGGGAGACAACTGGTCACTGAAACATTGGAGAAGAAATTATGCTGTGAACACTTCTGGTTTCTGTCTGTTGAGGGAGACAACTGGTCACTGAAACATTTGAGAAGAAATTATGCTGCGAACACTTCTGGTTTCTATTTTCTATGTCTGTTGATAGAGACAGCTGGTCACTGAAACACTGGAGAAGAAATTATGCTGTGAACACTTCTGGTTTCTATTTTCTATGTCTGTTGATAGAGACAACTGGTCACTGAAACACTGGAGAAGAAATTATGCTGTGAACACTTCTGGTTTCTGTCTGTTGAGAGAGACAGCTGGTCACTGAAACACTGGAGAAGAAATTATGCTGTGAACACTTCTGGTTTCTGTCTGTTGAGAGAGACAGCTGGTCACTGAAACACTGGAGAAGAAATTATGCTGTGAACACTTCTGGTTTCTGTCTGTTGATAGAGACAGCTGGTCACTGAAACACTGGAGAAGAAATTATGCTGCGAACACTTCTGGTTTCTATTTTCTATGTCTGTTGAGGGGGTCAACTGGTAACTGAAAGTAACATTGGAAAATAAATGAAAAAGAGATCTGAAGTGGATGAAAATAAATTATGCTACACAATTATGAATTAACATAACTTCTTTCCTTTTCTTCTTCTCCCAAAAATCTACTGCTCATGCTTGGATTAAAAGGCAGCAAGAATTAATTATGTGAACAAGCTGAGATAAATGGAGCTGGAGTGAATTATTTTTGTTGTCAAAACTGTATCACTAAACAAGGAATGAATTAACTGCTACTTGCAAAAGGTACACAACCCTGCACTCATGTTACAGTGTTTCTATCAATCTTTAACTGCTACTTGCAATAAGTGCACAGCCCTGCACTCATGTTACAGTGTTTCTATCAATCTATCTGAAAGTATGTTTTCAATGCCATGTGTACTTCATGTGTGCCACATTTGAGCTCATGTGACTGGGAAAGTAGGCCACCAAACTGTTTTATTAAACAAAGAACAAACATAAACACATTAATTGGTATCAATCAAGGTGCCCTGCCCTGCACTAAAGTTACACTAGTTACAGTGTTTCTATCAGAATAATCTTTGTCACATGCTTCATGTGTGTCACATTTGAGCTCATGTGACTGAGGAAAGTAGGTGAAAGGCACACATAAGATATACAAAAGGCAGACAATATTGTAAGACAGACTTCAGATATCTGGACAAGGATGAAACGTCTCCCTGAAAGATATACAAAAGGCAGACAATATTGTAAGACAGACTTCGGATATCTGGACAAGGATGAAACGTCTCCCTGAAAGATATACAAAAGGCAGACAATATTGTAAGACGGACTTCAGATATCTGGACAAGGATGAAACGTCTCCCTGAAAGATATACAAAAGGCAGACAATATTGTAAGACGGACTTCAGATATCTGGAAAAGGATGAAACGTCTCCCTGAAAGATATACAAAAGGCAGACAATATTGTAAGACAGACTTCAGATATCTGGACAAGGATGAAACGTCTCCCTGAAAGATATACAAAAGGCAGACAATATTGTAAGACGGACTTCAGATATCTGGACAAGGATGAAACGTCTCCCTGAAAGATATACAAAAGGCAGACAATACTGTAAGACAGACATAAGATATCTGGACAAGGATGAAACGTCTCCCTGAAAGATATACAAAAGGCAGACAATATTGTAAGACGGACTTCAGATATCTGGACAAGGATGAAACGTCTCCCTGAAAGATATACAAAAGGCAGACAATATTGTAAGACGGACTTCAGATATCTGCATAAGGATGAAACGTCTCCCTGAAAGATATACTAAAGGCAGACAATATTGTAAGACAGACTTCAGATATCTGGACAAGGATGAAACGTCTCCCTGAAAGATATACAAAAGGCAGACAATATTGTAAGACGGACTTCAGATATCTGGACAAGGATGAAACGTCTCCCTGAAAGATATACAAAAGGCAGACAATATTGTAAGACAGACATAAATCTGATAAGGATGAAACGTCCCCTGAAAGATATACAAAAGGCAGACAATATTGTAAGACAGACTTCAGATATCTGGAAAAGGATGAAACGTCTCCCTGAAAGATATACAAAAGGCAGACAATATTGTAAGACAGACATAAGATATCTGGACAAGGATGAAACGTCTCCCTGAAAGATATACAAAAGGCAGACAATACTGTAAGACAGACATAAGATATCTGGACAAGGATGAAACGTCTCCCTGAATCTAGCAGTGGGAAGCAGGGAATAATGTGGCAGATGTACTACAAAAAAAGAAGAAGAAAAGACCTGACTGGTCACAGAGATAAATGTGGGCCTGCATCGTGACAGCCAATCACAGATGTGCAATCATATTCTTAATTTAGTTTTTAAAAAATTGATTTGACTGGTCACAGAATTACACTTGGGCATGCATCGTGACAACCAATCACTGATGTGTAATCATATTCTTAATTTTGTTTTTAAAAAATTCACTTGACTGGTCACAGAATTACATGTGGGCTTGCATCGTAACAGCCAATCACATACATGCAATCATGTTCTTAATTTTTTTTTTTTTTTTAATTCCACCATGAAGAAAACATGCAGACAGAAGAAAAAGAGACATTAAATTATGGCATCTTGCTCTCCCATGTGCAACATACAATTTATTAGCACATATAAAACTAGGAGAACCCACAGCAACAAAAGGGTTGTCCTTGGCAACACTGTGCAGAAAATTCCACACTGGTAATAACAGAAATACAACTGCAGACAGGAAACACAAAAAAAAAGTGGGTGGTGGTGGAGTGTGGCCATGTGTTTTCCCTGGGGAGAGCAGTCTGAATTTCACACAAAGAAATCTGTTGTGACAAAGTAATACAATACAATGCAGTGCAATTCAAAGACAGCAACCAAAAGTTTTCAAAGAGAAATCTCTTGTGACTGAAATAAAATACACAAAAAACACAATACAATACAACACATTACAATACAGACATTTGACTATTCTTTCCGATGTCAGCCAGAATAATCTTTAGTGAAAAACAATAAAACGAAAACAGTCTATTATAGATAGGTTATCTGTGCTTTTTTCAGGAAACAGTGGGTGACTTGCAGGAGTTCTGCTATATTTGTCAGAACTACAGACCAACTCCTTCAGTACCATTTATCTCCACACCTTTGAGGTGCATGTGGGGCAATGCCATTGCCCTATCCAGTCACAAACAATTGTGTTGTATTGCATTGTAGTTTGTACTGTGCTGTATTGTATTGTACTGGATTGTACTGTATTGTACTGTACTGTACTGTACTGCATTGTACTGTATTATCTGTGTTGTATTGTACTGTATGGTATTGTAATGTAATGTATTGTACTACATTTTGTCACAAGAGAATCCTCTGTGTGAAATCCGGGCTGCTCTCCCCAGGTCCAGGGGAGTGTCCCCACCCAACTTTTTTTCTGCCTGCAAGTGTACTTGTTTCCCTATCAAAGTGAACTTTTCTGCAGAACTGGGACAGTTGTAGGCTCTTTTACATGCGCTAGGTACATGCTACACATGGGACTTCTGTTCATCATCTCACCAGAATGACTAGCAACCAGGCCACAACTCAAGGTTTCATGGAGATGGAAAATAGTGGCAGTGTGCAATCGATTACATGTGCCCAGATTCTTTCACATCCGATGCAGACGTGATACCACAAGGCCACCACTCTGAACAAACACTTTGATACATGTCTGCTCCATTTCAGTCACAGACAGATAACACTGCTCAATGCACTTCACAAGTCAACAGCATGAGCAGGTGGAAGTTCAAATCAATCTTTACAGGGTTTTTGTTTTGTTCCTTTTTATCACAGAAGTGTTACAAGGACTGATAAAAAATTGTTTGGTACAATGTGTACAAACTCTGTGTGTGTGTGTGAAGAATTTAAAGATAAAAAAAACCCCAACCAAACACACACTTGACTGTGGTTGAAAAAAACTAAAAGATTTAGGATGACCGTACAAAAATGCTATCTGGTACTGAAGTGCTATCAACTTCATATTTCTTATTCATTAAGTATATATATACAAATATATTCATGATGAGTGGAAAGTGAGGATTTTATGCTGGTATTTCCTTGGCCTCTTGACTGAGATAGGCAACCAAAGCTAAGTACAAACATATTCCACTGTATTTACTACAAAACAAGAGCCTCTGTCTTGCACTGCATTGTACTGACAGGAAAATAGGAGAAAGGTGGCAAAATGGTTAAGATAATGATCTGCCAATAGTGTCAGTGAGGTTCTGGGTTTGGATCCCAGTCTCACCCTTTTCCTACAGTTTAACCAAAAAGTCAAACTGTGTCCATCTAGTCAATCAGATGAGACCATAAACTGAGCTCCCATGTGCAGCATGCACTTGGCACACTGAAAAAGAACCCTTGGCAACATAACTGTTGTCCTCTGGCAAAATTCTGTAGAAGAAATCCACTCTGATTAGTACACAAATGTACACATGCACTCAAGGCCTGAAACTGAGAAGAAAATGGCACTGTTAAAGTTTACACCCCACCCCCACCTTCTTCAGAATGTTTCTGGGATGGTAATCTTCAGGCTATATCACCTGATAGGGGTGTTAAATTAAAGTTAAACCAAAATCAACAAATCTCCCTGCCAAGGAAAACTAAACTTGATGATTCTCTGCATTTCTGTTTCTGTGTATGTGATTTACTGGTTACAAAGTCTTGTCATCTTCAGAGTTGTCATTGTCAGCCAAGTTTGGAGATTGATATGATAAGAAAACTGATTTTCACCCAAGGTTGCAGTCATTTTTGACTCACTTGTGTAATCAAAGTGAGTCTATATTTTAACCTGGTGTTCGGTTGTCTGTGTGTGTGTGTGTGTGTGTCCGTGGTAAACTTTAACATTGACATTTTCTCTGCAACTACTTTGTCAGTTGACACCAAATTTGGCATAAAAATAGGAAAAATTCAGTTCTTTCCAGTCATCTTGTTTAAAACAATATTGCGCCTCTGGGATGGGCACGAAAAAATAAAGAATGAAGCCTAATTATATGCAAACTGCATTTACTGTTATATTTATATTTTTTGTATTCTCTAAACTTGGCACTTTGATATGATATTCGACCCAACAGCTAGAGCAGTCATTATTATCATTTTTTGTTTAGACAGGAACTTCTTTTGCTAAGCATGGAAGTTTTATTTATTTTGCAAACGTTTTGGTGCAGATAGTAAAAAAGGGAAATTACTCTGTAATTAATGCTAGGGGACTTAATTTGCTTTAAACTGATCTTTCTCATCTTAAACATTACATTTTGAAACAAGAGAGGCAAGGCCTTCAAGACTCACTTGTGATGCACTTAAAAAAAAAAATCCAAGCTTTTTATGTATTGAGTATAATTTCAAAATGTAATGTTTAAGATGAGAAAGATCAGTTTAAAGCAAACTAAGTTCCCCCAGCAGAGTAATTTCCCTTGTTTTACTGTCTGCACCAAAACGTTTGCAATAAACAAAACTTCCATGCTTAGCAAAATAAGTTTCTGTTTGAACAAAAAATGATAACAATGACAGATCTTTTGTTGGGTCGAATATCAGATCAAAGTGCCAAGTTTAGAGAATACAAAAAATATAAATATAACAGTAAATGCATTATACTCAATACATAAAAAGCTTGGGTTTTAAAAAAAAGTGTATCACAAGGGAGCCTTGAAGACTTTGCCTCTCTTGTTACAAGTTGTTTCAGTCTCAGTTTCAAGAAGGTGTCAATTTGTGCTGACTGATCCATGCAGTACGCTGCACAATATCTGCTTTGAAAAAAGTGAAATGCCTGACCTACGCATAAACACAAGATACTGGTTAGAACCCTGAGTTTGTTGTAGGTGTATATATATATAAAACATTAGGCCGAACAAAATATGGTAAAAAAAAAAGAAAAGAACCCAAAACAACAACAAAAGAACAGATAAGTAAATACACCAAAATGCAATAAAAGTGTAAAACTGAAAGACATACAAAAGGCAAATGCCTTAAACAAAATAAAGACAAAACTGACCAACGTTCAGCAAACCTATGCACACACACACACATACACCCCCACCCCCCGACACACATACATGGGAACACACCACACATGCATGCAAAGACAGATACACACCCTATCAAGTTGTTGCTATCATTTCCTGTTTACTTGTTGGTCTGCTGACAAGGAAACAAACAAGATCAACAGCCTGAATCTATGTCTCAAATTTTAACTAGTTCAAACTTTATACACATTTTTTTTACAGCTCAGCATCTGAACTCCAGGGAAGAGATATAATATATATACTAAAACCAGCCACCACTAAAATGATCGTATACACACACTTTTTTCTGCAGTCATTGTCAACTGTTGTGCGACAATCTAAACGTTTTCAAAATACAGCTTTCCTTTCCATTCATCTGTTTAACTTACAGTGGTTTACAATCAGTATTACATTATCATTACAAAATAACATACTAACCCATTTCTGCTTGTCCAACGCCAAAGTGCATGGCTTTTCTTATGTTTTACACGAGTTGCTTCCCTTCGTCACGCACCTCACTTGAGCATGTCGAAATGAAAACAAAATAATTTAGAACACCAGAACTTACCGAGTAAGTGTCCATGCACACGTTTCTCAACAAAAGCTGCTGGAGTATTGTATGTCAATTTCCAATACAGTCAGACCTTCCCCTGTCTGTTCATCAAACGCACAGCCGAACAAAAGTAAATCCTGGAAGATAAACAAAATGCCTCAAATACAACGAAATACACATCGTTCGTACCACACCCTGAACAGTCCCAATTAAATATTATTACCTCTTTTGCGGAGAACGCCAGCACGTTCCAAAGTAATCGAATTCATCTGCTGCAGCCATTACTGACGATCAGTGAGAATAAAATAAAACAGAAAAAGAACAGTTTTCGTTTTGCACGGTTAACGTTGTTCTGCTTCCAACAGATGTGCACAAAACCTTAGGTGCTCAACGGAGTTACGGTCCTTGACCTACTCAGAGAGAGCTTGACGAAAATTAACTTCATCACTGAAGATTGATTTGCAGTCAGCTGATTTGTGTCAACATTGAGGTAGGCGGGGTCAAAGGTCACGGTATTCGTCAACAACTTTTTTTTTTCTTTTTGTCTTTTTTTAATTTTTTACTCTGAACCAAATACAGTGTATTGTATAAAAAGAAAAGTGAAAAGGAATAAAAAGAATGCAAGATTGGCCAAATAGTTATGTTTCCCCATCTGAGCACGCATTTGTGCTAGCAGCCAGTGTAGATAGCGTCACCTAGTAGACAGAGTTAGAAGTTCGGGAGCAAGAAAAATTGACAATTAAAACAACTTAAACAATTAAAAACAACTTCAATATGTGTGAAGCATTCAAAAAAACAAACGTGCTTTCCTGTTTGATAGAAAGGGAATCGAGTACGAAATGGAACAGGAAAAGAAACCAACAATTGTTGCGAACTGTGGTTTGTGAGGTGAGTGCCTTAATTGTAGGCCATTATTTTTAAACTTCAAAAATCCTGGGCTTTTTTTTTTTCCTTCTTGAACTTAATCACATTCCTTAAAGTGTGCAGTAACAGTGTTCCATAAAGTTTTGTAGTCATGTTACAAAAAAAACTAACTTTCACCGGGGGTAGTGTAAACAAAACAAGCAAAGCTTTTGTTATTTACATTCTTAAAAACCGTTCTCAGTTGAATTTGAAAGAAGAGGTTATGACTAGTATGAGAATAAAATTATTAACAAATAATAGAGTGGGAACTCTCTTATAAACAAGGTGCACATTTTTTTTTTTGTTCTCCAGGATTCCCCCCATCATCTTCTGAAACTCTGGGGGTAAAGAAAAGAACTTATCCCATGACTACAGAAATTTATAATAAGATTTTTGTGTCTGTTAGTGAGAACATCAGTGACCTCTTTCCTGTGGTCACTGGCTATCCTGGAGAACAAAGAAAAAAGGTAGTATATATTCAAGAACATATAGCATGATCAAGAGATAATATAATATCAAAAAGTAACTACAGAAGTCAACAAATACTACAAACTATACTTTACAAAATACACATGCCATTACAGCAGTCCATGTACTTAGGTTTAGAAATTTACGAAGCTCTTATTTTTTCCTTTAATCAGAAGAGTGGAGTTTAAACATATCAACTGTACACCTTTAAGGTCAAATTGTTCATGCCTGTGGTCTTTCCCTAGATGTGTGACATAGTCAAGATGTTGGCCCTGCTCAAGAAGACAGTCCTTGCCGTGTGCTGGATATCAGCAATGCCTGTGGTCCCTGCTGTGTTCAGGTGGTGAAGTCCTGATTATTGGTCCAAGGCTGGTCGTTGCACTGTCTTGTTTCGGTGGCAACAATCCACAAATGGGGGTCATGGGGGGGCGGAGCATGTTCTGGATGACTGACGTCTGGGTGCAAGCATTAAGCCCCCTGGGCTGAGCCAGAACCCAGGCCTCACACAGTAGCAGTCACGTGCTGTCTTGGTTGTTTTATGTGGAAGAAGAGCTGGTAGATTTAACCATGTTGGGGTTTAAGCACTTGTTGGTGCTTACACTTTGAACATCAAGTTTGATTAATTGAAGATATTTTAAATTTAATCTGTCTATTGGAGTTTAACGACCTATTGGTGTTTACACCCTTAAAGTTTGTTCAGTCGGAGTTGTTTAAGCGTTGCTATTTATGTGGTTGGGGTTGTGTGTGTTTCATGGCTCAAGAGTTATATGGATGTGTGGTTGGTGTTGTATTAGGTCTAATCTGATTTATTGAATTTTGTACTTTCAGTTTTGCATAAAGTTTCATAGACCCATATGTTACAAAAAAGTGTCACCAGTAGTTATTATGAACAAAAAAAGCAACAACAACAAAGAAACAAAAGCATACAGCAACGCTTCTTTTTATAATTTATTTTTAATGTTTATTCTTTAAAACAGTTCTCTTTTGAAGAACAGTGGCTATGAGAGTTAGTGATTAACAATTAATAAAGAGTGGTAACTCTTTTCATACACAAGGTACACAATTTCAAGTCAGTACTGCTTTCACAACCAGTTCAGCTAGCACACAGGTAAATTATGATGTTCAAAAAACCTTCAGTACACAACATTAACAGAGTTATGGTCCATGACCTACTGAGAGATCTTGACAAAAGTCAGTTTAATCACTGAAGATTGATATGATGGGTCAAAGGTCATGACCTTTTCACAGGAGACTTGAAGTTGAACCCAGAAAGTCTGTAAATTCAACAGCTAGAACAGTGGAAGCTATTAGAACAGAAATTAAAAATAAAAGTGAAAAAGAATCTGAGAGAGGCCATGCACATACATTTTCCTTGCCTTGAGACATGCATTTGTGGTCCAAAGTGGTGGCCCAGATATACCAGACCAGCATACTTTAGTCTTCTACACAGGCATAACTTTGGTAGCAGGAGAACTGATCATTTTTAGGAGGAATCAGATATTACACCACTTAAATGTGTGAGAAGTGAGAGGATTTTTGTGTGCCCCATGTAAATTTTTATCATGTTCCTTTCATTTACCATCTGAAATGCACTGTTTCCAGCGGAGCTACAAGTTCAGGAATGTGCTGGCAGAGCCTTCTGTTGAAGCCACATTAGTCTCCAGGTAAGTTAGGAATAGAGCCTTTAATCAGTGTCCAGGTAAGTTAGGAATAGAGCCTTTAATCAGTGTCCAGGTAAGTTAGGAATAGAGCCTTTGATCAGTGTCCAGGTAAGTTAGGAATAGAGCCTTTAATCAGTGTCCAGGTAAGTTGGGAATAGAGCCTTTAATCAGTGTCCAGGTAAGTTAGGAATAGAGCCTTTAATCAGTGTCCAGGTAAGTTAGGAATAGAGCCTTTGATCAGTGTCCAGGTAAGTTAGGAATAGAGCCTTTGATCAGTGTCCAGGTAAGTTAGGAATAGAGCCTTTAATCAGTGTCCAGATAAGTTAGGAATAGAGCCTTTAATCAGTGTCCAGGTAAGTTAGGAATAGAGCCTTTAATCAGTGTCCAGGTAAGTTAGGAATAGAGCCTTTGATCAGTGTCCAGGTAAGTTAGGAATAGAGCCTTTAATCAGTGTCCAGGTAAGTTAGGAATAGAGCCTTTGATCAGTGTCCAGGTAAGTTAGGAATAGAGCCTTTGATCAGTGTCCAGGTAAGTTAGAAATAGAGCCTTTGATCAGTGTCCAGGTAAGTTAGGAATAGAGCCTTTAATCAGTGTCCAGGTAAGTTAGGAATAGAGCCTTGAATCAGTGTCCAGGTAAGTTAGGAATAGAGCCTTTGATCAGTGTCCAGGTAAGTTAGGAATAGAGCCTTTAATCAGTGTCCAGGTAAGTTAGGAATAGAGCCTTTGATCAGTGTCCAGGTAAGTTAGGAATAGAGCCTTTGATCAGTGTCCAGGTAAGTTAGGAATAGAGCCTTTGATCAGTGTCCAGGTAAGTTAGGAATAGAGCCTTTGATCAGTGTCCAGGTAAGTTAGGAATAGAGCCTTTAATCAGTGTCCAGGTAAGTTAGGAATAGAGCCTTCTGAATTGCCAGCATCATTGTTGAGGTAAATTATGAATAAATAACAGTTGAACTTGAAGAGCCAGCAGTGATCAGGTTATCATCTTTGATGTCTTGTTTGAGAATCTTTATTTGATTTTTGCCCAACGTTTTCTCTGATCAGTTTAATGTAACATTTCAGAGGACTTTATGCTGTGTTGGATATAACTTGTTAAACGTTTGGCAGGTGGGTGTTCCATTCTGTCCTTGTTTGTTTTATGCTTTAGTTTTAATTATTCAACTTTTGTTTGTGTTAATTATGCTTAACTTGTTGAAGATATGGTGTGTGTTGTTTGAAGGACATGTTGACTGAAGTCTATGATATGATGATGATGGCTGTGTAAACCAATAACACTGCTAAACACTGAAGTCTGTGATATATAATGTTGATGTCTGTGTAAACCAATAACACTGCTAAGCACTTAAGTCTGTGATATATAATGTTGATGTCTGTGTAAACCAATAACACTGCTAAACACTGAAGTCTATGATATGATGATGATGTCTGTGTAAACCAATAACACTGCTAAGCACTTAAGTCTGTGATATATAATGTTGATGTCTGTGTAAACCAATAACACTGCTAAACACTGAAGTCTATGATATGATGATGATGTCTGTGTAAACCAATAACACTGCTAAGCACTGAAGTCTGTGATATATAATGTTGATGTCTGTGTAAACCAATAACACTGGTGAACACTGAAGTCTGTGATATATAATGTTGATGTCTGTGTAAACCAATAACACTGCTAAGCACTTAAGTCTGTGATATATAATGTTGATGTCTGTGTAAACCAATAACACTGCTAAGCACTTAAGTCTGTGATATATAATGTTGATGTCTGTGTAAACCAATAACACTGGTGAACACTGAAGTCTGTGATATATAATGTTGATGTCTGTGTAAACCAATAACACTGCTAAGCACTTAAGTCTGTGATATATAATGTTGATGTCTGTGTAAACCAATAACACTGGTGAACACTGAAGTCTGTGATATATAATGATGATGTCTGTGTTAACCAATAACACTGCTAAACACTGAAGTCTGTGATATATAATGTTGATGTCTGTGTTAACCAATAACACTGGTGAACACTGAAGTCTGTGATATATAATGTTGATGTCTGTGTAAACCAATAACACTGGTGAACACTGAAGTCTGTGATATATAATGATGATGTCTGTGTAAACCAATAACACTGGTGAACACTGAAGTCTGTGATATATAACGATGATATCTGTGAAAATCAATAACACTGGTGAACACTGAAGTCTGTGATATATAATGATGATGTCTGTGAAAATCAATAACACTGCTAAACACTGAAGTCTCTGATATATAATGATGATGTCTGTGAAAATCAATAACACTGGTAAACACTGAAGTCTCTGATATATAATGATGATGTCTGTGAAAATCAATAACACTGCTAAACACTGAAGTCTGTGATATATAATGTTGATGTCTGTGTAAACCAATAACACTGCTAAACACTGAAGTCTGTGATATATAATGATGATGTCTGTGTAAACCAATAACACTGCTAAACACTGAAGTCTGTGATATATAATGTTGATGTCTGTGTAAACCAATAACACTGGTGAACACTGAAGTCTGTGATATATAATGATGATGTCTGTGTAAACCAATAACACTGCTAAACACTGAAGTCTGTGATATATAATGTTGATGTCTGTGTAAACCAATAACACTGGTGAACACTGAAGTCTGTGATATATAATGATGATGTCTGTGTAAATCAATAACACTGCTAAACACTGAAGTCTGTGATATATAATGTTGATGTCTGTGTAAACCAATAACACTGGTGAACACTGAAGTCTGTGATATATAATGTTGATGTCTGTGTAAACCAATAACACTGGTGAACACTGAAGTCTGTGATATATAACGATGATATCTGTGAAAATCAATAACACTGCTAAACACTGAAGTCTGTGATATATAATGATGATGTCTGTGAAAATCAATAACACTGCTAAACACTGAAGTCTCTGATATATAATGATGATGTCTGTGAAAATCAATA
Organism: Babylonia areolata; assembly: GCF_041734735.1. Taxonomy (NCBI): domain Eukaryota; kingdom Metazoa; phylum Mollusca; class Gastropoda; order Neogastropoda; family Buccinidae; genus Babylonia; species Babylonia areolata. Next base: position 34,881,191 of record NC_134890.1, on the reverse strand, counting down.
ACACTGGTGAACACTGAAGTCTGTGATATATAATGATGATGTCTGTGTAAATCAATAACACTGCTAAACACTGAAGTCTGTGATGGTGATGTCCGTGTTAACCAATAACACTGAAGTCTGTGATATATGATGGTGATGTCCGTGTTAACCAATAACACTGCTGAACACCGATGTTCTTCAGGGAAGGCGTTATTGTGATAGATGGAGGACACTTGGTGTATGAAGGGTGAGTACTCTTTAGGTTTATTTTCACACACACACACACACACACACACACACACACACACACACACGCCTGCATGCATGCACAAGCACAAGCACACACGCCTTCACACAGACATGTGTCTTGGCAAGTGTGTCTGATAGTTTGAGTGCTTGTGGGTGCGTGTTCTCTCTGTGTCTGTGTGTGGGTGTGTGGGTGTGTACATGTGTGTATGCAATAGCTGAGTGGTTAAAGCGTTGGAATTTCAATCTGAGAGTTTCAGTCTCAGGTTCAAATATTGGTGGTGATGGATAAAGTGTGGAGATTATTTTCCAATTTCCAAGGTCACCATATGTGCAGACCTGTGAGTGCCTGAACCCACTTCATGTGTATATGCATGCAGAAGATGACATACGTATGTTAAAGATCCTGTAATCCATGTCAGTGTTTGGTGTGTTATGGAAAGAAGAACAAACCCAGTATGCACACCACCTAAAATGGAGCAAGGCTGCCTACATGGTGGGGTAAAGAAACAAAAACAATCATACATCATTACATGTCAAATGGGCCCAATCATACATCATTACATGTCAAATGGGCCCAATCATACATCATTACATGTCAAATGGGCCCAATCATACATCATTACATGTCAAATGGGCCCAGTCATACATCATTACATGTCAAATGGGCCCAATCATACATCATTGCATGTCAAATGGGCCCAGTCATACATCATTTCATGTCAGATGGGCCCAATCATACATCATTACATGTCAAATGGGCCCAGTCATACATCATTACATGTCAAATGGGCCCAATCATACATCATTACATGTCAAATGGGCCCAATCATACATCATTACATGTCAAATGGGCCCAATCATACATCATTACATGTCGAATGGGCCCAGTCATACATCATTACATGTCAAATGGGCCCAATCATACATCATTACATGTCGAATGGGCCCAATCATACATCATTACATGTCGAATGGGCCCAGTCATACATCATTACATGTCAAATGGGCCCAATCATACATCATTACATGTCGAATGGGCCCAATCATACATCATTACATGTCGAATGGGCCCAATCATACATCATTACATGTCAAATGGGCCCAATCATACATCATTACATGTCAAATGGGCCCAATCATACATCATTACATGTCAAATGGGCCCAGTCATACATCATTACATGTCAAATGGGCCCAATGGCAGCTGTCAGTTGGCTCTACTCAGGTAGGCAGCCTGTTTTGCAAATGACTCTGTGTTTGTAAAGTGCTTAGAGCTTGGTCTCCAACCATAGATAGGCATTATATGATTCATCAATATCATTCATCGTCATAACCATGTGTTCTGTCTATGAAAAACAGATTTCGTGCTTTATGGATCTGATGATTCATATTTGCAATCCTTATTGCATGGGTAAATATATATTGATTTTAGATTGCCACATGGAAACAGGCTGTCAGGCCATAACCAGTGCTGGACAGATTGCCACATGGGAACAGGCTGTCAGGCCATAACCAGTGCTGGACAGATTGCCACATGGGAACAGGCTGTCAGGCCATAACCAGTGCTGGACAGATTGCCACATGGGAACAGGCTGTCAGGCCATAACCAGTGCTGGACAGATTGCCACATGGGAACAGGCTGTCAGGCTATAACCAGTGCTGGACAGATTGCCACATGGGAACAGGCTGTCAGGCCATAACCAATGCTGGACAGATTGCCACATGGAAACAGGCTGTCAGGCCATAACCAGTGCTGGACAGATTGCCACATGGGAACAGGCTGTCAGGCCATAACCAGTGCTGGACAGATTGCCACATGGGAACAGGCTGTCAGGCCATAACCAGTGCTGGACAGATTGCCACATGGGAACAGGCTGTCAGGCCATAACCAGTGCTGGACAGATTGCCACATGGGAACAGGCTGTCAGGCCATAACCAGTGCTGGACAGATTGCCACATGGGAACAGGCTGTCAGGCCTAACCAGTGCTGGACAGATTGCCACATGGGAACAGGCTGTCAGGCCATAACCAGTGCTGGACAGATTGCCACATGGGAACAGGCTGTCAGGCCATAACCAGTGCTGGACAGATTGCCACATGGGAACAGGCTGTCAGGCCATAACCAGTGCTGGACAGATTGCCACATGGGAACAGGCTGTCAGGCCATAACCAGTGCTGGACAGATTGCCACATGGAAACAGGCTGTCAGGCCATAACCAGTGCTGGACAGATTGCCATATGGGAACAGGCTGTCAGGCCATAACCAGTGCTGGACAGATTGCCACATGGGAACAGGCTGTCAGGCCATAACCAGTGCTGGACAGATTGCCACATGGGAACAGGCTGTCAGGAGTGTTTGAATCTGCGTATCCGTAAACAGAGTGGATCCAAAGCTGATCGTAGAGAGCGAGATGGAGTGTAGAGGTGAAGGCAGCCACAGAGATAGGAAGGGGCAGTTTTGTGAATACATCTGTAACATAGAGTGCTGATCTTGTACTTTATTCTCTGTGAAACAGGGAGCCAGTGGAGATGTTGTAAAAGAGGAGTGATAAGCTGATTGCTCAGATCTTTTCTTTCTGAGGACGAGTCGGGCAGCAGAGTTTTGTATGCACTGAAGGGACTGAATGGATGAACCAGGCAAACCAGACAATAGAGAGTTACAGTAGTCAAGGCGAGAGAGAATGAGAGAAACGACAAGTCTAGATGTTGCATCAGTGGACAGATATTTCTAGATGGAACTGATGCGCCGCAATTGACAGTAGCAGGATTGACATGTCTGATAAATTTTTGCATGGACAGTGTGTTGTCAAGAACAACGCCAAGGTTCCTGACTGAACTGGAAAGAGGGATGGATGTACTGCCAGGTTTGATTGTGTCAGTTGTGATGGAAGAGTTTTTGTTTAGTTCCTATGATCATTGCTTCAGTTTTGTGACTTATGAACACATGTTAAACATTACAGGTGTATGATACAGATACTTATAAACCTGTGCAGGAGGTGCACACCAGCACACTGAGGATTGTTATGTTGACTTCAGTTTCCATCTCCTACATTTGTGCTTGGGGTGACTTGATGAGTCATTGTCAAGGTTTTCAGTGTCAGCAGATTCATGAGAGACTCATAGAAGGTGTTAACAATAACATGGTCTCCACTCTGGGTGGGCAACTCTCACTCAGTCTGGCTTCACAACTAAGCTATTGTTGTCATCAGTAGAGGGCTTCTTAAGTGTGGTGTCCTAAGTTCGTTAAATCCGAACAGTCACAGTGCAGGGTCTCCACTGGTGTGTGGCCTCTTGGCAACCAAACGTCAATGGTTCCCTGTGGACTGCTGGTACTGGGACTGGGGCTGATGAAGGAAGGTGTGATGGACTTAGAATGAGAGGCGTGGAGTAATGCTTCTGAAATAGTGCAGGTGATGGACTTAGAATGAGAGGCGTGGAGTAATGCTTCTGAAATAGTGCAGGTGATGGACTTAGAATGAGAGGCGTGGAGTAATGCTTCTGAAATAGTGCAGGTGATGGGCTTAGAATGAGAGGCGTGGAGTAATGCTTCTGAAATAGTGCAGGTGATGGGCTTAGAATGAGAGGCGTGGAGTAATGCTTCTGAAATAGTGCAGGTGATGGGCTTAGAATGAGAGGCATGGAGTAATGCTTCTGAAATAGTGCAGGTGATGGACTTAGAATAAGAGGCGTGGAGTAATGCTTCTGAAATAGTGCAGGTGATGGGGCAGCAAAACTAGAAAAAAGAGGTATTGTTAATACAGCTATAATAAAGATACCAGTAAACTTGTGCATAATTAGCACACCAGCACATTGTATATGTTATTTTGTGTTATAGGTAAAATACCCATAAATCTGTGCAAAGATGCATACCACCACATTGCACATGGCTTGTTTTTCTTCTGTAATCCTGTGTAGTTGCAGACTAAGTTCAGTTGTGAAAACCTGTGCAGAAGTTGCAGACTAAGTTCAGTTGTGAAAACCTGTGCAGAACTTGCAGACTAAGTTCAGTTGTGAAAACCTGTCCAGAAGTTGCAGACTAAGTTCAGTTGTGAAAACCTGTGCAGAACTTGCAGACCACCTCACTGTGCAGAAAAATGTCAATTTTGTTTGAGACATTGAAAAAAACACACCAAAAAAGCATTAAACATATAAACCTGCACAGAGAGTAGCCTATGTGGTGGTTTATATGTTAGAAATGTAGTAACGACAGCTGCACACCTGATAAAACAACACATACAGCTTGCAAAAAAATAAAGGTTGTTTGACATATTCCACTTACCTTATCACCTTGTTTTTCAATTTGTTTTTTTGAATGTGATTGATTTATAAATTTCCTAACCCTGTGCATTAGTTGCAGACACCTAACAGAAGATGTCGTTTTGTTTCTGGTCTGATTATATTAAAAATGCTTTTCTTTGTTGCAGATACGGTATAGATAGGTGTAAACCTATCAAACGTGTCAACAACGGTTTGACACATAAAAAGTTGGCAGATGCTGTATTTGTCACACACAAACATGTGAGTAACCTTTTGTTTTATTTACAAATTGAATAAAGAAGGGACAAATTCTCCTGGAGTATAAATCTATCAAACATGTAAACAGTTTAAGAAATAAATAGTTGACTGATGTTGCATTTGCCAGACACAAACATGTAAGTAAACTTGTTTTATTTACATGAGATAAAGAATAGACAAATTCTTCTGGAGACGTATCTACAACTTGGCATCAGGCAGAGAAAAAATAAAGAGCCAGAGCCAATAGACTTTTAAGTATGTGTTGGTCTGTTTGAAAAACAAAAATTCAGACTTCCATGACTAGTCCAATGCAAATCTAAGTGAATGCAATGCTTTATAATATATTGTAATATCAACCTTTTCTTATTTGTATTTATAAAATATGTGTTTATATCATAACAAACATAACTACTATTTGCTTATATTTCTAAAGATCATACAAGTTTAAGGTGATATGACTTCTTGAAATTAGGTGTGTACAAGTTTTTGATTTTGGCTCTTTTTACAGGAAAAACAGAAACAGCCATAAAAAAGCTTGTGTTTTGTTACTGTATTAAATGTTCCCACTGATTTGAAATAAATTAAACATAAATTAATGTTTTAAAATATAATTAGGAAATGATCTTTCTGATGAAAATTACAGCTTTACTCATGTAGTAGATGATGATTCATGCAAGGGGCATAACCAGTACACAGAATTCTATCCCTACCTAATAGGTTCCAGTTATTTGTGGCTATTCAAGCAGGGAAAAAAAGGCAAGAAAGTTTATTCAATGAAGCATGATTTCAAAATCTCAGTTTACCAGATGGCTATGGAAACACAATAAAAATCAAATGAAGAGGATGCTTTCTGCTCAGCATGCATAAAGGCTGCACATTTTACCACCTGGAGTGGAGTCGAGCATGCAGGCTGATCCATTTATGCTCCATCCGCTGTATAAAAAAACAAGAGGCAGGTGCTTGATCTTTACATAAACCCAATGTGTTGTTCAGGCTTTGAGAGCTTACTCTACGTTTGTGTAAAACATTTTCATATAAACTGACAATGGCACACACACACACACACACGCGCGCACACACACTGACTGACAATGTTTCAGGTTTCCCAGCCCAGTGGTTTTTCCTTTGGGCGTCTGCTGTACGGGGTCAGTACTGACAACACCCTCATTGTGTTGAACCTGGACACAGGCTCCATCGTCTTGGAGACAGACCTCCAAAATGCCAGTGGTGCAACCTTCTGGTGAGTTACTCATGACATACGGCTGGAAAATTCATGATAAAAACAAGAAAGGCAAAGCCTTAATAACTCACTTGTGATACACTGTAAAAAAAAAAATCCAAGCTTTTTATGTATTGAGTATAATGCATTTACTGTTATATTTATATTTTTTATATTCTCTAAACTTGGCACTTAGATCTGATATTCGACCCAACAAAAGATCTGTCATTATTTTCATTTTTTGTTCAAACAGGAACTTCTTTTGCTAAGCACGGAAGTTTTGTTTATTGCAAACGTTTTGGTGCAGACAGTAAAACAAGGGAAATTACTCTGCTGGGGGACTTAGTTTGCTTTAAACTGATCTTTCTCATCTTAAACATTACATTTTGAAATCATACTCAATACATAAAAAGCTTGGATTTTTTTTTATAAGTGCATCATAAGTGAGTCTTGAAGGCCTTGCCTCTCTTGTTTCAAAATGTAATGTTTAAGATAAGAAAGATCAGTTTCAGTTTCAGTTTCACTTTCTCAAGGAGGCGTCACTGCGTTCGGACAAATCCATACACGCTACACCACATCTGTTGAGCAGATGCCTGACCAGCAGCATAACCCAACGCGCTTAGTCAGGCCTTGAGTGCATGCTTACATATTTGTGTACCTATGAAAGTGGATTTCATTTTACGTAATTTCGCCAGAGGACAACACTCTCGTTGCCATGGGTTCTTTTTCAGTGCGCCAAGTGCGTGCTGCACACGGGACCTCGGTTTATCGTCTCATCCGAAAGACTAGACGCTCAGTTTGATTTTCCAGTCAAACTTGGGAGAAAGGGCGAGAGCGGGATTCGAACCCACACCCTCACGGACTCTCTGTATTGGCAGCTGAGCGTCTTAACCATTCTGCCACCTTCCTCCTGAGAAAGATCAGTTTAAAGCAAATTAACTCCCCCCTAGCATTACAGAATAATTTCCCTTTTTTACTATCTGCACCAAAACGTTTGCAAAATAAATAAAACTTCCATGCTTAGCAAAAGAAGTTCCTGTTTGAACAAAAAATGATAATAATGACTGCTCTAGCTGTTGGGTCAGAATATCAGATCAAAGTGCCAAGTTTAGAGAATAAAAAAAATATAAATATAACAGTAAATGCAGTTTGCATATAATTAGGCTTCATTCTTTATTTTTTTGTGCCCATCCCAGAGGCGCAATATTGTTTTAAACAAGATGACTGGAAAGAACTGAATTTTTCAATTTTTATGCCAAATTTGGTGTCAACTGACAAAGTAGTTGCAGAGAAAATGTCAATGTTAAAGTTTACCACGGACACACAGACACACACACAGACAACCGAACACCGGGTTAAAATGAAAGAACCATTCCCAGAGCTAGAAAATTCCTTTTCAAATCTGGGAATTTAAAAGAGAAAGAAGAAAAAAAGATAGAACCATTCCCGGAGCTGGAAAAAGTCCTTGGAAAAGTCCTTTGAAAAATGATTTTCAGGGCAACGAAAGTCTTGCAGGGAAAAATGAGAGAACCATTTCAAGGGCTAGGAAAGTCTGGGGAAAATTATAGAACCATTTCAAGGGCTAGGTAAGTCTGGGGAAAATTATAGAACCATTTCCAGAGCTGGAGAAGTCATGGGAAAAAAATGTCAGAATCATTTCCAGAACAGGAACAGTCTTGGAATAAAATGTGAGAACCATTTCCAGGATTAGAAAAGTCCTTGGGAAAAATAAGACAACCATTTCCGTAGCTGGGCAAGTCTAGGAAAAATGAGAGAACAATTTCTATGGCTGGAAACTCTTTGAAATATAGGTTTGACCCATTGGGTCTAGAAAAGAATTAGAATTCAGTAAAGCCCTTGACCAGGTTCATTCAACAAAGAGCTTCATGCATTTAAAACACAAAAGAAAAGTGTTGAAAACTGAAAATCAACATGAGGATATCAGTGATCTCTTCCATCAGTGGTGCAGCAGAGATGCTGATTGAGTCAGGCTTTGTGCACAGAGTGGAGAGTGTGGGGAAAGTACAGAATGAAGCAGTGTGTCTGTAACTGACAGCGGGATGACAATGTTTCAGCTCCATGCAGTGGATTTTAGCACTAAGAGCCAGTTTAGCGTCTACCTGTAACTGACGTCAGCTCCATGCAGTGGATTTTAGCATTAAGAGCCAGTGCAGTGTCTACCTGTAACTGACGTCAGCTCCATGCAGTGGATTTTAGCGCTAAGAGCCAGTTTAGCGTCTACCTGTAACTGACGTCAGCTCCATGGAGTGGGTTTTAGCGCTAAGAGCCAGTTTAGCGTCTACCTGTAACTGACGTCAGCTCCATGGAGTGGGTTTTAGCGCTAAGAGCCAGTTTAGCGTCTACCTGTAACTGACGTCAGCTCCATGGAGTGGGTTTTAGCGCTAAGAGCCAGTTTAGCGTCTACCTGTAACTGACGTCAGCTCGATGGAGTGGGTTTTAGCGCTAAGAGCCAGTTTAGCGTCTACCTGTAACTGACGTCAGCTCGATGGAGTGGATTTTAGCGCTAAGAGCCAGTGCAGTGTCTACCTGTTGTCTGCCTGTAACTTACAAGAGTGGTGCTGTTTCAGCACCATAGAGTGGATGGAGGAGGAAGAGACGTTCATCGTGTCGTCCTCGTCGATGGGTGTTCTGCAGTGGGGCGGCAGTGTGATCAGGACGATGGCCGTGTTCACTGTCATGCCTGTCAGCTTTGTCTGCATGATGGACTTCACCAAGGATGTGAGTATCACTTTCTGCCAGACAGTTGGACAGGAGGGACAGGTACTGTGTGAGTAGGGGGTGGGGTGGGGGTGTAGTGGGGGTTGGAGGAGCGCTGTGTGTCTGAATGATGTACTTTACATGAGACATGAGTATCACTTAAAGAGTGTGTGCCTGATGGGGGCACCTGGGGGGTAGGGGGAGGGGGGGGGTGTAGTGGGGGTTGGAGGAGCGCTGTGTGAATGATGTACTTTACATGAGACATGAGTATCACTTAAAGAGTGTGTGCCTGATGGGGGCACCTGGGGGGTAGGGGGAGGGGGGTGGGGGGGGGGTGTAGTGGGGGTTGGAGGAGCGCTGTGTGTCTGAATGATGTACTTTACATGATACATGAGTATCACTTAAAGAGTGTGTGCCTGTGTGTGTGTGCGTGGAGTGGTGGGGGGGGGGGATAGGGGCAGGGTAGGGGTGGAGGTGTGTCTGTATGAAGGCCATCACAAAACACATGAGTTTCAGGGGGGATGTTTGTAGTGGGTGTGGGGGCACCTAGGGGGATGGAGCTGAGGCACTGGGTACAGCGTCTCTGGGTACAGCATCACTGGGTACAGCGTCTCTGGGTACAGTGTCACTGGGTACAGCGTCTCTGGGTACAGCGTCTCTGGGTACAGCATCACTGGGTACAGCGTCTCTGGGTACAGCGTCTCTGGGTACAGCGTCACTGGGTACAGCGTCTCTGGGTACAGCGTCTCTGGGTACAGCGTCACTGGGTACAGCGTCACTGGGTACAGCGTCACTGGGTACAGCGTCTCTGGGTACAGCGTCTCTGGGTACAGCATCACTGGGTACAGCGTCTCTGGGTACACCAGCGTCTCTGGGTACACCAGCGTCTCTGGGTACACCAGCGTCTCTGGGTACACCAGCGTCTCTGGGTACAGCGTCACTGGGTACAGCGTCTCTGGGTACAGCGTCACTGGGTACAGTGTCTCTGGGTACAGCATCTCTGGGTACAGCATCTCTGGGTACAGCATCTCTGGGTACAGCATCATTGGGTACAGTGTCTCTGGGTACAGCGTCTCTGGGTACAGCGTCTCAGGGTACAGTGTCTCTGGGTACAGCATCACTGGGTACAGTATCTCTGGGTACAGCATCTCTGGGTACAGCATCTCTGGGTACAGCATCATTGGGTACAGTGTCTCTGGGTACAGTGTCTCTGGGTACAGCATCACTGGGTACAGTGTCTCTGGGTACAGCGTCTCTGGGTACAGCGTCTCTGGGTACAGCGTCTCAGGGTACAGTGTCTCTGGGTACAGCATCACTGGGTACAGTGTCTCTGGGTACAGCGTCTCTGGGTACAGTGTCTCTGGGTACAGCATCACTGGCTACAGCATCACTGGGTACAGCGTCTCTGGGTACAGCGTCTCTGGGTACAGCGTCATTGGGTACAGTGTCTCTGGGTACAGCATCACTGGGTACAGCGTCTCTGGGTACAGCGTCTCTGGGTACAGCATCACTGGGTACACCAGCGTCTCTGGGTACAGCGTCTCTGGGTACAGCGTCATTGGGTACAGTGTCTCTGGGTACAGCGTCACCAAAGAACTGATCTAAGTCACTGAGTGATGATGGAGTCTCCCGTCGGTCCGACGGATGATTAGGCAGGCAGGCTTATCTGTTGGTGTGTGTCCTCATATGGGAAAAGAGGCCGATTCTGGATGCACAGCACTTCCCACAGGTGTTGCAAGGGAAAACGTCTCCAGAAGTTGAGCCCTGCTTCCTTCGCTCACGCTTCTCCTTAATGGCCAGCGTTCTCTTGTTTTCAAACGTCTTTATGCCACTAGAGCACAGCATCCTTCAGCGAGAGCAGTCAAGGGCATCAGTTTCCCAGGAAGCGATTTCTATGTCACAGGCTTTGAGGTTTGTCTTCAAGATGTCCTTGAAGCACTTGCAGTGTCTTCCAAGTTCTCGGTGGCCTTCCTTCAGCTGGCCATACAAAAGCATCTTCGGGATCCTGCTGTCTGTCATGCGGACGTGTCCTGTTCAGCGTAGCTGGCTCTGGATCAGCAGGCTTTCAATGCTGGGCAGGCTGCTCCTTTCTAGGACCTGGAGGTTGGAGACCCTGTCTTGCCACTTTATGCCGAGGATCTTTTGTAGGCATCTCTGGTGAAACTGCTCAAGTTGTTGAATGTGACGGCGATACGTCGTCCATGTTTCACAGCAGTACAACAAGGTGGTCAGCACAACAGCTCTGTAGGTTTTGATTTTGGTGCTGAGCCTGATGGCTTTGTTGTTCCACAGCCTGTTGTTGAGTCTGCCAAAGGCGGAGCTGGCGTTGGCGATGCGCAGCGTCACTTCTGCATCAAGGGCTCCGTTGCTGCAAAGGGTGCTGCCCAGGTAGCAAACCTTGTCGACTGACTTGATTTCTGTGTCATTGATCTTGATTGCAGGTGGGGGGGAGGCACTGGCGTTCTGTGAGCTAGCTGGTTGGTACATGGACTTGGTCTTGCTGAGGCTGATGGTGAGTCCAAAGCGCCTGCAGGAGGTTGAGAACCTGTCCATAATGAACTGCATGTCCTCATGAGTGTGTGCAGTTATCAGCGAAGAGGAACTCTCTCATCAGTGTCTCAAACACCCTGGACCTGGGATGAAGTCGCTGCAAGTTGAAAAGTTTGCCATTTGTGCGAAACTGAATGTAGATGCCTCGGTCACAGTCTTGGAAGGCGTCAATCAGCATGGCAGAGAAGAGAATGGAGAACAGTGTGGGTGCCAAGACGCAGCCTTGCTTCACTCCATTTACCACAGGGAACAGATCCGAATTGTCAGTATTTTCCTGTTCTCTCGCCTGCATGCCATCGTGGAATGACGCAATCAGCTGGATTAGGCTCTCTGGGCAGCCGAACTTTAGGAGGATCTTCCACAGACCATGGTGGTTCACTGTGTCAAAGGCCTTCGTCAGATCTACAAAGACCATATGGAGCTTGTTCTGCTCACGGCACTTCTCTTGCATCTGGCGTACAGCAAACACCATGTCACATGTTCCCCTGCCTGAGCGGAAGCCGCACTGTGCTTCAGGGATGACTGTGTTGGAGACATGGTCAACCAGTCTGTTCAGTATGATGCAGGCAAAGATCTTGCCGGCGATGCAGAGGAGAGATATTCCATGGTGGTTATCGCAGGATGTTTTGTCTCCCTTCCGTTTGTAAATGTGGACAGTTGAAGCATCCCTGAAATCCTGGGGGACCTCCCCTCTCTCCCAGATAGACTGGAACAGGATGGTCAGCTTGTCTGTCAGCACCTCGCCTCCATACTTGCAGATGTTAGCCTGGATTCCATCCGCTCCTGGTGCTTTTCCTGATGTTGTCAGCTTCAGGGCCTTCTGGGTCTCGACCTTGGTGGGAGGGGCAGCTAGCGAGTCATTGACTGGTAGCTGTGGGAGGGCAGCAATTGCCTCGTCAGATACGGATGAGTCCCTGTTGAGGATGGTGTTGAAGTACTCTGCCCAGTGTGCAAGGATGTCTTTCTTGTCTGTCAGGAGGGTGGTTTGGTCCGAGGCTCGGACAGGGGTTGATTCTGTGACTCTCGGCCCATACATAGCTTGGAGACCATCATGGAAAGTCTTCATGTCGTGAACATCAGCAGCGGACTGAAGCTCTTCGGACTTTCTCTCCCACCAGGTGTTCTTCATCTCACGCAGCCTCTTCTGTATGAGTTGCCTGGTTTGCAAGAACTGGTTCTCCTTCCTCTGGCAGTCTTTATCGGAAAAAACTGAAAAAAACTGAGTACAGCATCACCAAAGAACTGTTTAGAAATGGAACACAAGGAATGAGCAGTATGAAGAGGGGATGTCCATGTCTTTGTTTGGGGCATGAAAGGTGTAAATGATTCATGTTTGTATGGAGTGGTGCTGCAAATGTTCATATCTTTGGGGCATGAAAGGTGTAAATGATTCATGTTTGTATGGAGTGGTGCTGCAAATGTTCATATCTTTGGGGCATGAAAGGTGTAAATGATTCATGTTTGTATGGAGTGGTGCTGCAAATGTTCATATCTTTGGGGCATGAAAGGTGTAAATGATTCATGTTTGTATGGAGTGGTGCTGCAAATGTTCATATCTTTGGGGCATGAAAGGTGTAAATGATTTATGTTTGTATGGAGTGGTGCTGCAAATGTTCATATCTTTGGGGCATGAAAGGTGTAAATGATTCATGTTTGTATGGAGTGGTGCTGCAAATGTTCATATCTTTGGGGCATGAAAGGTGTAAATGATTCATGTTTGTATGGAGTGGTGCTGCAAATGTTCATATCTTTGGGGCATGAAAGGTGTAAATGATTCATGTTTGTATGGAGTGGTGCTACAAATGTTCATATCTTTGGGGCATGAACGGTGTAAATGATTCATGTTTGTATGGAGTGGTGCTGCAAATGTTCATATCTTTGGGGCATGAAAGGTGTAAATGATTCATGTTTGTATGGAGTGGTGCTGCAAATGTTCATATCTTTGGGGCATGAACGGTGTAAATGATTTATGTTTGTATGGAGTGGTGCTGCAAATGTTCATATCTTTGGGGCATGAAAGGTGTAAATGATTCATGTTTGTATGGAGTGGTGCTGCAAATGTTCATATCTTTGGGGCATGAAAGGTGTAAATGATTTATGTTTGTATGGAGTGGTGCTGCAAATGTTCATATCTTTGGGGCATGAAAGGTGTAAATGATTCATGTTTGTATGGAGTGGTGCTGCAAATGTTCATATCTTTGGGGCATGAAAGGTGTAAATGATTCATGTTTGTATGGAGTGGTGCTGCAAATGTTCATATCTTTGGGGCATGAAAGGTGTAAATGATTCATGTTTGTATGGAGTGGTGCTGCAAATGTTCATATCTTTGGGGCATGAAAGGTGTAAATGATTCATGTTTGTATGGAGTGGTGCTGCAAATGTTCATATCTTTGGGGCATGAAAGGTGTAAATGATTCATGTTTGTATGGAGTGGTGCTGCAAATGTTCATATCTTTGGGGCATGAAAGGTGTAAATGATTTATGTTTGTATGGAGTGGTGCTGCAAATGTTCATATCTTTGGGGCATGAAAGGTGTAAATGATTCATGGTTGAAGAGCCGCACTGAAATGTCACAAACAGCAGAATTGTTGTCTACAAAGAGGAGAGAAAACTCCGTTTTCAGCTGAACTGGCTGACACTCAAATGCTGAACACGCCAAAGTCAGTGTTTGTCAAGTGAGAGATAAAACTTGTTGCTGTTCCAAACAACAGTTATCTTTTGTGAAACTCAATGAAACAAACATCTTTTGTGAAACTCTTCTTCTTCTTCTGCGTTCGTGGGCTGCAACTCCCACGTTCACTCTATGTACATGAGTGGGCTTTTACGTGTATGACCATTTTTACCCCGCCATGTAGGCAGCCATAGTCCGTTTTCGGGGGTGTGCATGTTGGGTATGTTCTTATTTACATAACCCACTGAACGCTGACATGAATTACAGGATCTTTAACGTGCGTATTTGATCTTCTGCTTGCATATACACACGAAGGGGGTTCAGGCACTAGCAGGTCTGCACATATGTTGACCTGGGAGATCATAAAAATCTCCACCCTTCACCCACCAGGCGCCGTCACCATGATTCGAACCCGGGACCCTCAGATTGACAGTCCAACGCTTTAACCACTCGGCTGTTGCGCCCGTCAAGTGAAACTCAATGAAACACATCTTTTGTGAAAGTTGGACTGCTTGTTTCTCCTCTCTGTGTTTGTGTGTCTGCACAGCATGCAACACATGATGCATGTAGCTTTCCAAAAAGTAGTGCAAGCTGACAATCTGTCCAGGCAAGTAGGAATACAAGTTCATGTCCAGCCCTGGATCTGCTGTCATGTCACCAGAATCAGCTGTCCAGGCAAGTAGGAATACAAGTTCATGTCCAGCCCTGGATCTGCTGTCATGTCACCAGAATCAGCTGTCCAGGGATGGAGGTTTGTACTGTCACAGAAGTGTCATTTTTCTGTCTATGTTTACAGATTTTTGGTTCTGATGTCCTGGAAGTGACATACTCCAGAGACATACTCACAGCCCATCACTTTGGCAAAGTATGTCTCTACAACTTCAGAGCCTTGGTGGAGCAGTGCCAGGTAATCACTTTGATCCTATCCCTGGGACTTGAGCTTGAGCTTTGATTATGGTGGTTTTCACTCTAAAGACATAATATTAAAAGTGTTTTTTTTTAATTTTTGCTATCAAAACAAATCTAAAGGTATGATATTCATGATATGTTGGTTTTCACTTTCAAACAAATCTAAAAACATGAATTTGATATGTTGGTTTTCACTTTTAAAACAAATCAAAGACATGAGTTGATATGTTTGTTTCACTGTTAAAACAAATCTAAAAACAGTTTGATTATATGTGTAAACAATGAGGCCAGGAGAAGAAATGATTAACAAATACTGAATAGTAAAGAGTGGTAACTCTCCATTCACAAGGTACACAACTTCAAGTCAGTGCTGCTCACGCAGCTGATTCAGTTAGTGCACAGGTAAACAAAAGGTACATTGGAAAAACCCAGACACTTCCTCAAAAAATGAAGCACCAGGCTTGTCCTTACACTGATCATTCGACATGTGCACACAGCAGCAATGACAGAAGAAATCTGTAAACACAAATTATCTTTTATTCAAGACTGACGTAGCCTTTTCATCCTGAATAAGCTACACAGACTATACAGACAATACAGAACAAACACATGGTTGCCTCAATGTTTTTTTTTGTTTTTTTTTACTTGAAATGAATAAATGATGAGGCCAGGAAAATTGTATTGTCCATGTATCAGTATCACAAGCAACACTGACATGAAGTTATGTACCTTGTGAAGGGAGAGATTGACTGTTGATTGACTGTTGGTTTTCACTGTTAAAACACATCTATAAACATGAGTTTAAATAAGTTAACTGTTGGTTTTCACTGTTGAAACATCTATAAACATGAGTTTAAATAAGTTAACTGTTGGTTTTCACTGTTTAAATACATCTATAAACATGAGTTTAAATAAGTTAACTGTTGGTTTTCACTGTTGAAACATCTATAAACATGAGTTTAAATAAGTTAACTGTTGGTTTTCACTGTTTAAATACATCTATAAACATGAGTTTAAATAAGTTAACTGTTGGTTTTCACTGTTGAAACATCTATAAACATGAGTTTAAATAAGTTAATTGTTGGTTTTCACTGTTGAAACATCTATAAACGTGAGTTTAAATAAGTTAACTGTTGGTTTTCACTGTTAAAACAGTTCTAAAGACAGTGCTTTCGAAGCAGTCCCCACGTAATTCACAGCACTCTGCTCCATTTGATATCTGTATTCACAGCACTCTGCTCCATTTGATATCTGTATTCACAGCACTCTGCTCCATTTGATATCTGTATTCACAGCACTCTGCTCCATTTGATATCTGTATTCACAGCACTCTGCTCCATTTGATATCTGTATTCACAGCACTCTGCTCCATTTGATAACTGTACTCACAGCACTCTGCTCCATTTGATATCTGTATTCACAGCACTCTGCTCCATTTGATAACTGTACTCACAGCACTCTGCTCCATTTGATATCTGTATTCACAGCACTCTGCTCCATTTGATATCTGTATTCACAGCACTCTGCTCCATTTGATATCTGTATTCACAGCACTCTGCTCCATTTGATATCTGTATTCACAGCACTCTGCTCCATTTGATATCTGTATCCACAGCACTCTGCTCCATTTGATATCTGTATTCACAGCACTCTGCTCCATTTGATATCTGTATCCACAGCACTCTGCTCCATTTGATATCTGTATCCACAGCACTCTGCTCCATTTGATATCTGTATTCACAGCACTCTGCTCCATTTGATATCTGTATTCACAGCACTCTGCTCCATTTGATATCTGTATTCACAGCACTCTGCTCCATTTGATACCTATATTTTGTGGATCCACATCTGTTTCTTCACGGGGTGTTTGTGTTGGGGGAGGGGTGGTGTGTTCATGAATGTTTGTATACAGTGGGTGTTTGTGTTGGGGGAGGGGCGGTGTGTTCATGAATGTTTGTATACAGTGGGTGTTTGTGTTGGGGGAGGGGCGGTGTGTTCATGAATGTTTGTATACAGTGGGTGTTTGTGTTGGGGGAGGGGCGGTGTGTTCATGAATGTTTGTATACAGGGGGTGTTTGTTTCATGTTTGATTGTGCAGGACACATGTAGATGTCATTGTGGGACATGACAGACGAACAAGGAGATGTTTGATTGTGCAGGACACATGTAGATGTCATTGTGGGACATGACAGACTGGCAAGGAGATGTTTGATTGTGCAGGACACATGTAGATGTCATTGTGGGACATGACAGACTGGCAAGGAGATGTTTGATTGTGCAGGACACATGTAGATGTCATTGTGGGGCATGACAGACTGGCAAGGAGATGTTTGATTGTGCAGGACAGCCCCCAGTCTGTGAGGAACATGCAGGAGGCAGCTCCTGGCCCCGCCCCCGCCCCTTTGAGAAGCAACGTCGTACTGACCCGTAAGTGGCTGGAGGACTGGGCTTCTGGGTACTTTTATCGTGTTACCTTTTGTCACGTTAGATTTGTCTGTGTGAAATTCAGACTGCTCTCCCTTGGGAGAGCACATAGCCACAGTGCAGATGAAATAATGTGTTACCATTTTTGGTGATTATCGTTGCTTAGTTTGTTTCTGTATGCAACTAAGTTTTGATGCAGTTATGAATTTCTTGAATTCACACAAGAATCCCAAGACCTCAAATACCCACATTTCACAATGAGACTGTGCCCTTGGATATTGTGTTACTGCTTGCGTTATCACAGCATTTGAAAAATAGGGGGATGGGGACACTGTTTGTAATCATGTTTGTGTGTGTGTGTGTGTGTGTGTGTGTGTTGCTCTTCACGTTTTAGCTGCTTGTCTTTTCCCAAACGGTGACAACAGATGAGTTAACCAAAGAAAACGGAACAAAACAAATGTGTGTGTGTGTGTGTGTATCTTCAGAGCGCCCTCCCTGCCTCCAGGAAGTGGACAGTGCTGTAGGATTCAAGATGACTCTTGGAAATTATGTCCACAATGGAGACCTGTTGCTGAACAGCAGCTCTCTGTTTGTGGGCAGCAAATATGACAGGCAAAAGGTGAGTTTCCTGCTCTGTGTAGAGTGCTGCTTGTAGTGTGTACCCTTCTCTGTGCAGAGTGCTGCTTCTAGTGTGTACCTTTCTCTGTGTAGAGTCCTGCTTGTAGTGTGTAACTTTCTCTGTGTAGAGTCATGCTTGTAGTGTGTACCTTTCTCTGTGCAGAGTGCTGCTTGTAGTGTGTAACTTTCTCTGTGTAGAGTCCTGCTTGTAGTGTGTAACTTTCTCTGTGTAGAATCCTGCTTGTAGTGTGTACCTTTCTCTGTGTACAGTCCTGCTTGTAGTGTGTACCTTTCTCTGTGCAGAGTCCTGCTTGTAGTGTGTACCTTTCTCTGTGTAGAATCCTGCTTGTAGTGTGTAACTTTCTCTGTGTAGAATCCTGCTTGTAGTGTGTACCTTTCTCTGTGCAGAGTGCACCTTGTAGTGTGTAACTTTCTCTGTGTAGAGTCCTGCTTGTAGTGTGTACCTTTCTCTGTGTAGAGTCCTGCTTGTAGTGTGTAACTTCCTCTGTGTAGAGTCCTGCTTGTAGTGTGTACCTTTCTCTGTGCAGAGTGCTGCTTGTAGTGTGTAACTTTCTCTGTGTAGAGTCCTGCTTGTAGTGTGTACCTTTCTCTGTGTAGAGTCCTGCTTGTAGTGTGTACCTTTCTCTGTGTAGAGTCCTGCTTGTAGTGTGTACCTTTCTCTGTGTAGAATCCTGCTTGTAGTGTGTACCTTTCTCTGTGTAGAGTCCTGCTTGTAGTGTGTAACTTCCTCTGTGTAGAGTCCTGCTTGTAGTGTGTACCTTTCTCTGTGCAGAGTGCTGCTTGTAGTGTGTAACTTTCTCTGTGTAGAGTCCTGCTTGTAGTGTGTACCTTTCTCTGTGTAGAGTCCTGCTTGTAGTGTGTACCTTTCTCTGTGCAGAGTGCTGCTTGTAGTGTGTACCTTTCTCTGTGCAGAGTCCTGCTTGTAGTGTGTAACTTTCTCTGTGCAGAGTGCTGCTTGTAGTGTGTAACTTTCTCTGTGCAGAGTGCTGCTTGTAGTGTGTACCTTTCTCTGTGCAGAGTGCTGCTTGTAGTGTGTACCTTTCTCTGTGCAGAGTGCTGCTTGTAGTGTGTACCTTTCTCTGTGCAGAGTGCTGCTTGTAGTGTGTAACTCCCTTTGTGCAGAGTGCTGCTTGTAGTGTGTAACTTTCTCTGTGCAGAGTGCTGCTTGTAGTGTGTACCTTTCTCTGTGCAGAGTGCTGCTTGTAGTGTGTAACTTTCCAAGGCACAAGGTCAGTTCCTTGCTCTGTGTAGAGTCCTGCTTCTAGTGTGTAACTTTCTAACACAGTTTTGGTTTACATTATGACTGTGTGTGATTTGTGTCCTCCCTTCAGATTATGACTTTCTGTAATGTGGCTTGCATGGTTACATTTTGTAGCAGCCAGTAAGAACGTTCCATATTCTTTTTTTGTCTGTTTAAACAGTTGAGTGTCCCCAGTAATTGATGACTGTACTTTGTTGTTTTCAGATCACACCTAATGTCCTGAGTGTCCCCAGGTATTGATGAGTGTCCCCAGGTATTGATGAGTGTCCCCAGGTATTGATGAGTGTCCCCAGGTGTTGATGAGTGTCCCCAGGTATTGATGAGTGTCCCCAGGTATTGATGACTGTACTTTGTTGTTGTTGTTGTTTCCAGATCACACCTAATGTCCTGAGTGTCCCCAGGTATTGATGAGTGTCCCCAGGTATTGATGAGTGTCCCCAGGTATTGATGAGTGTCCCCAGGTATTGATGACTGTACTTTGTTGTTGTTGTTTTCAGATCACACCTAATGTCCTGAGTGTCCCCAGGTATTGATGATTGTCCCCAGGTATTGATGACTGTACTTTGTTGTTGTTGTTTCCAGATCACACCTAATGTCCTGAGTGTCCCCAGGTATTGATGAGTGTCCCCAGGTATTAATTAGTGTCCCCAGGTATTGATGAGTGTCCCCAGGTATTGATGACTGTACTTTGTTGTTGTTTTTTCCAGATCACACCTAATGTCCTGAGTGTCCCCAGGTATTGATGAGTGTCCCCAGGTATTAATTAGTGTCCCCAGGTATTGATGAGTGTCCCCAGGTATTGATGACTGTACTTTGTTGTTGTTTTCAGATCACACCTAATGTCCTGAGTGTCCCCAGGTATTGATGAGTGTCCCCAGGTATTGATGAGTGTCCCCAGGTATTGATGAGTGTCTCCAGGTAAAGATAAGTGTCCCCAGGTATTGATGACTGTCCCCAGGTATTAATTAGTGTCCCCAGGTATTGATGACTGTACTTTGTTGTTGTTTTCAGATCACACCTAATGTCCTGAG
Source organism: Babylonia areolata (assembly GCF_041734735.1). Classification (NCBI taxonomy): domain Eukaryota; kingdom Metazoa; phylum Mollusca; class Gastropoda; order Neogastropoda; family Buccinidae; genus Babylonia; species Babylonia areolata. The sequence goes on along the minus strand of NC_134890.1, from coordinate 34,861,026 downwards.
TGTCCCCAGGTATTGATGAGTGTCCCCAGGTATTGATGAGTGTCCCCAGGTATTGATGAGTGTCCCCAGGTAAAGATAAGTGTCCCCAGGTATTGATGAGTGTCCCCAGGTATTGATGAGTGTCCCCAGGTGTTGATGAGTGTCCCCAGTAATTGATGACTGTACTTTGTTGTTGTTTTCAGATCACACCTAATGTCCTGAGTGTCCCCAGGTATTGATGAGTGTCCCCAGGTATTGATGAGTGTCCCCAGGTATTGATGAGTGTCCCCAGGTATTGATGACTGTACTTTGTTGTTGTTGTTTTCAGATCACACCTAATGTCCTGAGTGTCCCCAGGTATTGATGAGTGTCCCTAGGGATTGATGAGTGTCCCCAGGTAAAGATAAGTGTCCCCAGGTATTGATGAGTGTCCCCAGGTATTGATGAGTGTCCCCAGGTATTGATGAGTGTCCCCAGTAATTGATGACTGTACTTCGTTGTTGTTGTTTTCAGATCACACCTAATGTCCTGACTGTCCCCAGGTATTGATGAGTGTCCCCAGGTATTGATGAGTGTCCCCAGGTATTGATGAGTGTCCCCAGGTATTGATGAGTGTCCCCAGGTATTGATGACTGTCCCCAGGTATTGATGAGTGTCCCCAGGTATTGATGAGTGTCCCCAGGTATTGATGACTGTCCCCAGGTATTGATGACTGTACTTTGTTGTTGTTTCCAGATCACACCTAATGTCCTGAGTGTCCCCAGGTATTGATGAGTGTCCCCAGGTATTGATGACTGTCCCCAGGTATTGATGACTGTCCCCAGGTATTGATGACTGTCCCCAGGTGTTGATGAGTGTCCCCAGGTATTGATGAGTGTCCCCAGGTATTGATGAGTGTCCCCAGGTATTGATGACTGTCCCCAGGTATTGATGAGTGTCCCCAGGTATTGATGACTGTCCCCAGGTATTGATGAGTGTCCCCAGGTATTGATGAGTGTCCCCAGGTATTGATGAGTGTCCCCAGGTATTGATGAGTGTCCCCAGGTATTGATGTACTTTGTTGTTGTTGTTTCCAGATCACACCCAAGAGCCGGGTTCCTGACCACCAGGGGGTGTTGGTGTCCATGGGTGCGGGGGACATCACAGGGTTATTCCCCGATGACCTGTCCTCACGGCTCATTGTCATCTGTGGGCAGAAAGTTCAGTAAGTAACAACAAAGTGTCATCTGTGGGCAGGAAGTTCAGTAAGTAACAACAAAGTGTCATCTGTGGGCAGGAAGTTCAGTAAGTAACAACAGTGTCATCTGTGGGCAGGAAGTTCAGTAAGTAACAACAAAGTGTCATCTGTGGGCAGGAAGTTCAGTAAGTAACAACAAAGTGTCATCTGTGGGCAGGAAGTTCAGTAACAACAAAGTGTCATCTGTGGGCAGAAAGTTCAGTAACAACAAAGTGTCATCTGTGGGCAGAAAGTTCAGTAAGTAACAACAAAGTGTCATCTGTGGGCAGAAAGTTCAGTAAGTAACAACAAAGTGTCATCTGTGGGCAGGAAGTTCAGTAAGTAACAACAAAGTGTCATCTGTGGGCAGAAAGTTCAGTAAGTAACAACAAAGTGTCATCTGTGGGCAGAAAGTTCAGTAACAACACACGGGTGTTCAGTGCTGGCACTTTAGTTGGCCCTGCGAAAGTTCGTGAACCCAGGAAGTAGGGCATGGATATAAATAAACGCGGCTGACAAACAGGCCGCGTCAGCGGCACTCGCTGTACGCGGTAAATCTGCTTTGTTTCTTTCGCGCATCATCTCCTCGGATGGATCGGAAATAACGACTAAAGAAGTGGTTTTCTAAAAAGAACACAAAATAAGCTTTCCATTGACTCCAAACACAATATGTTTTCTTACATAGCGGTTGTTGCGGCAACGGTTGAAACATAAATGAAGAAAGAGAAGAGAAGGATAAGCAGAAACATGATCGCAAAAATCGTTAAGTTTAAATCCCTCTCAAAGAAAACAGGCGTTTAGCACAATAATATCGTAAATACACACAGAACATATAGCATGCCTGCATGCAGATTAGCTTACCTTTTGAGTTGTGCGATTTTTCTTGGCAGCACAACAAACGTTTAAATGAACACACTGTAGCATGGTGAGAGTGAGCAGCAGGGGGATGGAGAGCGGGGTGAGTGTCTGTCGGCTTATGGCACTGCCGTGCCCTTCATTCCACGAGAAAGACGAAGATTTTTAAGTTAAAAAAAAAAAAATGAAACGATGATGTTGATAAAATAATGAAATTGTGTAAATCAAATCAAACTGCACTCCAATAATACAACCAGGAATAGCAATAATTCAACTTTCTGTAATCGCTGCAGGAAATGTGTGGATGCTGTGAAAAGGTGGGAAAAGCGGGGCGAGGGCCGCGGGGCTGAGTGAAACAAAGAAGGCAGTGTCCCAGTTTGGCGCGCGGGGCCAGAAATACCGCGGCGAATGTGCCGGTCAGTACAGAGTGCGGTGGGAAAGTCTGGCATTAAAAAAAATTTTGACCCAAGACGCTAGACGCTGCTCGGCCAACTAAAGAGCCGGATTTTGTGCTCGGCTGAGCAGCCGTGAACAAAGTGTCATCTGTGGGCAGGAAGTTCAGTAACAACAGTGTCATCTGTGGGCAGGAAGTTCAGTAACAACAGTGTCATCTGTGGGCAGGAAGTTCAGTAAGTAGCAAAGTGTCATCTGTGGGCAGGAAGTTCAGTAACAACAGTGTCATCTGTGGGCAGGAAGTTCAGTAACAACAGTGTCATCTGTGGGCAGGAAGTTCAGTAAGTAGCAAAGTGTCATCTGTGGGCAGAAAGTTCAGTAACAACAAAGTGTCATCTGTGGGCAGGAAGTTCAGTAAGTAACAACAAAGTGTCATCTGTGGGCAGGAAGTTCAGTAAGTAGCAAAGTGTCATCTGTGGGCAGGAAGTTCAGTAAGTAACAACAGTGTCATCTGTGGGCAGGAAGTTCAGTAAGTAACAAAGTGTCATCTGTGGGCAGGAAGTTCAGTAACAACAAAGTGTCATCTGTGGGCAGAAAGTTCAGTAAGTAGCAAAGTGTCATCTGTGGGCAGAAAGTTCAGTAAGTAGCAAAGTGTCATCTGTGGGCAGGAAGTTCAGTAACAACAAAGTGTCATCTGTGGGCAGAAAGTTCAGTAAGTAGCAAAGTGTCATCTGTGGGCAGGAAGTTCAGTAAGTAACAACAAAGTGTCATCTGTGGGCAGAAAGTTCAGTAAGTAACAACAAAGTGTCATCTGTGGGCAGGAAGTTCAGTAAGTAACAACAAAGTGTCATCTGTGGGCAGGAAGTTCAGTAACAACAAAGTGTCATCTGTGGGCAGGAAGTTCAGTAACAACAAAGTGTCATCTGTGGGCAGGAAGTTCAGTAAGTAACAACAGTGTCATCTGTGGGCAGGAAGTTCAGTAAGTAACAACAAAGTGTCATCTGTGGGCAGGAAGTTCAGTAAGTAGCAACAGTGTCATCTGTGGGCAGGAAGTTCAGTAAGTAGCAAAGTGTCATCTGTGGGCAGAAAGTTCAGTAACAACAAAGTGTCATCTGTGGGCAGGAAGTTCAGTAACAACAAAGTGTCATCTGTGGGCAGGAAGTTCAGTCAGTAACAACAAAGTGTCATCTGTGGGCAGGAAGTTCAGTAAGTAACAACAAAGTGTCATCTGTGGGCAGAAAGTTCAGTAAGTAACAACAAAGTGTCATCTGTGGGCAGAAAGTTCAGTAACAACAAAGTGTCATCTGTGGGCAGAAAGTTCAGTAAGTAACAACAAAGTGTCATCTGTGGGCAGAAAGTTCAGTAAGTAACAAAGTGTCATCTGTGGGCAGAAAGTTCAGTAAGTAACAAAGTGTCATTTGTGGGCAGAAAGTTCAGTAAGTAACAACAAAGTGTCATCTGTGGGCAGAAAGTTCAGTAAGTAACAACAAAGTGTCATCTGTGGGCAGAAAGTTCAGTAAGTAACAACAAAGTGTCATCTGTGGGCAGAAAGTTCAGTAAGTAACAACAAAGTGTCATCTGTGGGCAGAAAGTTCAGTAAGTAACGACAAAGTGTCATCTGTGGGCAGAAAGTTCAGTAAGTAACAAAGTGTCATTTGTGGGCAGAAAGTTCAGTAAGTAACAACAAAGTGTCATCTGTGGGCAGAAAGTTCAGTAAGTAACAAAGTGTCATTTGTGGGCAGAAAGTTCAGTAAGTAACGACAAAGTGTCATCTGTGGGCAGAAAGTTCAGTAAGTAACAAAGTGTCATCTGTGGGCAGAAAGTTCAGTAAGTAACAACAAAGTGTCATCTGTGGGCAGAAAGTTCAGTAAGTAACAACAAAGTGTCATTTGTGGGCAGAAAATTCAGTAAGTAACAACGAACTGCATGCATCATGTGTTAAACGCTGCAATTTGTGTCTTCTGGGATAAGCTCTCAAGACCTGATCAGCACATTTGGTTATGCAAAGGTCAAGTTTATGCACATTTTTTTTTTTTTACAGCAGATGTGGTGTATACAGTGTGTATGGATGTGTCTGTGGTGTATACAGTGTGTATGGATCTGTCTGTGGTGTATACAGTGTGTATGGATCTGTCTGTGGTGTATACACTGTGTATGGATGTGTCTGTGGTGTATACACTGTGTATGGATCTGTCTGTGGTGTATGCAGTGTGTATGGATCTGTCTGTGGTGTATACAGTGTGTATGGATGTGTCTGTGGTGTATACACTGTGTATGGATCTGTCTGTGGTGTATGCAGTGTGTATGGATCTGTCTGTGGTGTATACAGTGTGTATGGATGTGTCTGTGGTGTATACAGTGTGTATGGATCTGTCTGTGGTGTATACAGTGTGTATGGATGTGTCTGTGGTGTATACAGTGTGTATGGATGTGTCTGTGGTGTATACACTTTGTATGGATGTGTCTGTGGTGTATACAGTGTGTATGGATGTGTCTGTGGTGTATACACTGTGTATGGATGTGTCTGTGGTGTATACACTTTGTATGGATCTGTCTGTGGTGTATACAGTGTGTATGGATCTGTCTGTGGTGTATACACTTTGTATGGATCTGTCTGTGGTGTATGCGGTGTGTATGGATGTGTCTGTGGTGTATACACTGTGTATGGATCTGTCTGTGGTGTATACAGTGTGTATGGATCTGTCTGTGGTGTATACACTGTGTATGGATGTGTCTGTGGTGTATACACTGTGTATGGATCTGTCTGTGGTGTATACACTGTGTATGGATCTGTCTGTATGCCTTGACACCTCCTGGAAACTGAAAGCAGCAATGTGTTACATTCCTAGGTGACCTCTCTTTTTTATACGGTGCTTTTTTGTGTTGTTATGATTTGAATTTGGCCTGTTAGTGGTTCTTCAGGTATGAAAACACTTTTTGTGTATTGTGTGGACTACCTGTGTGTAGCATTGTGGATTGTACAGTGTGGGTAGGCTGGCCCAGTGTGCATCAAGTGTTTTCTTCAATGTTGAGACTTGATGCCATTACTACCGTGTCTGGCAAATTATCCTAGATGTTTACAACTCATTCTGTAAAGAAAGGGCTTCTCACATTCAGTCTGCAGTGAGATTAACTCAACCTTTGACCTTTGACTTATCCCCCTGACTTCTCTACTGTTGGAGTGCGTGATGGGATGTTGTAGATATTGTGGAGGAACTTGTACAAGTCAGTCATATTGCTGTGTTTCTGTCAGTACTCAAGACAGGACAGTGTTCATTTCCAGTCTCTCTGAGTATGGCATGTCCTATGAATTTTGCTGCTCACTGCTACATATGTTCCACCGGACAGCACAATATTTAAAGTGTGGTTTTGCTGCTTAATGCTACATATGTTCCACCTAACAGCACAATATTTAAAGTGTGGTTTTGCTGCTTAATGCTACACATGTTCCACCAAACAGCACAATATTTAAAGTGTGGTTTTGTTGCTCAGTGTACACATGTTCCACCAAACAGCACAATATTTAAAGTGTGGTTTTGTTGCTCAGTGTACACATGTTCCACCAAACAGCACAATATTTAAAGTGTGGTTTTGTTGCTCAGTGTACACATGTTCCACTTAACAGCACAATATTTAAAGTGTGGTTTTGTTGCTCAGTGTACACATGTTCCACCAAACAGCACAATATTTAAAGTGTGGTTTTGTTGCTCAGTGTACACATGTTCCACCAAACAGCACAATATTTAAAGTGTGGTTTTGTTGCTCAGTGTACACATGTTCCACTTAACAGCACAATATTTAAAGGGTGGTTTTGTTGCTCAGTGCTACACATGTTCCACTTAACAGCACAATATTTAAAGTGTGATTTCATTGTTCAGTGCTACACATGTTCCACTTAACAGCACAATATTTAAAGTGTGGTTTCATTGTTCAGTGCTACACATGTTCCACTTAACAGCACAATATTTAAAGTGTGATTTCATTGTTCAGTGCTACACATGTTCCACTTAACAGCACAATATTTAAAGTGTGATTTCATTGTTCAGTGCTACACATGTTCCACTTAACAGCACAATATTTAAAGTGTGGTTTTGTTGCTCAGTGTACACATGTTCCACCAAACAGCACAATATTTAAAGTGTGATTTCATTGTTCAATGCTGCACATGTTCCACTGAACAGCACAATATTTAAAGTGTGGCTGCCAAACTGAATGATTCTAACAAAGGTTTTGAAGAGTTGTACAAAGAGGTGGTGTGTGAGGTGGTGAAATGTTGTTCAGATAAAACCAACTATTTTGTTTGCCTTGGCTCTAACCTGTGCTGCATGGTCTGCCAGACTAACTTTTTTGTCAGTGTTTAATTCTTTAATGTTAAACACCACAGTGTGTATGTTGTAGTTGAAGGAGCTTATTAAGAGTTATTGTGCAGATTTTTCTGTGCTATTATCATTTTCTTGTTGAGTTCAGAGGAGAATTTCTATCCTTCAAGGATAGTATCAGAGGTTGGTATTGATTCTAAGGAACAAACCACTGGTGGAGTTAAACCGGTACAGGTTTGATCCTCTGTAGTCTGTGGTCATATCAGTTCTGAAGAACAAACCAGTGGTTGGAGTTAAACCGGTACAGGTTTGATCCTCTGTAGTCTGTGGTCATATCAGTTCTAAAGAACAAACCAGTGGTTGGAGTTAAACCGGTACAGGTTTGATCCTCTGTAGTCTGTGGTCATATCAATTCTAAAGAACAAACCACTGGTGGAGTTAAACCGGTACAGGTTTGATCCTCTGTAGTCTGTGGTCATATCAGTTCTGAAGAACAAACCAGTGGTTGGAGTTAAACCGGTACAGGTTTGATCCTCTGTAGTCTGTGGTCATATCAATTCTAAAGAACAAACCAGTGGTTGGAGTTAAACCGGTACAGGTTTGATCCTCTGTATTCTATAAGGTGTTTGCAGTGACCTGGAGTTGTTGTCACTCAGAACATATTATTATAGAGACAGCACTGACAGATGATGGTGCTCCAAGCTGATTGATGTACGACACTGTGTGCAGTATGCTTCATCTAACAAACAGAGAGCGGAAACAGGATTTGGTTCACTGCTTTACCATTCCTTTCACGCTTGCTCAGGTGCTCCAGGTATGTTGTGGTCAGTGTGTGCTGTTTTGTATTGTGTGTGATGTGTTGTGGTCAGTGTGTGATTTATGTATTGTGTGTGATGTGTTGTGGTCAGTGTGTGCTGTTTTGTATTGTGTGTGATGTGTTGTGGTCAGTGTGTGCTGTTTTGTATTGTGTGTGATGTGTTGTGGTCAGTGTGTGATTTATGTATTGTGTGTGATGTGTTGTGGTCAGTGTGTGCTGTTTTGTATTGTGTGTGATGTGTTGTGGTCAGTGTGTTATTTATGTATTGTGTGTGATGTGTTGTGGTCAGTGTGTGCTGTTTTGTATTGTGTGTGATGTGTTGTGGTCAGTGTGTGCTGTTTTGTATTGTGTGTGATGTGTTGTGGTCAGTGTGTTATTTATGTATTGTGTGTGATGTGTTGTGGTCAGTGTGTGCTGTTTTGTGTTGTGTGTGATGTGTTGTGATCAGTGTGTGCTGTTTTGTATTGTGTGTGATGTGTTGTGGTCAGTGTGTGATTTATGTATTGTGTGTGATGTGTTGTGGTCAGTGTGTGCTGTTTTGTATTGTGTGTGATGTGTTGTGGTCAGTGTGTTATTTATGTATTGTGTGTGATGTGTTGTGGTCAGTGTGTGCTGTTTTGTATTGTGTGTGATGTGTTGTGGTCAGTGTGTGATTTATGTATTGTGTGTGATGTGTTGTGGTCAGTGTGTGCTGTTTTGCATTGTGTGTGATGTGTTGTGGTCAGTGTGTGCTGTTTTGTGTTGTGTGTGATGTGTTGTGGTCAGTGTGTTATTTATGTATTGTGTGTGATGTGTTGTGGTCAGTGTGTGATTTATGTATTGTGTGTGATGTGTTGTGGTCAGTGTGTTATTTATGTATTGTGTGTGATGTGTTGTGGTCAGTGTGTGATTTATGTATTGTGTGTGATGTGTTGTGGTCAGTGTGTGCTGTTTTGTATTGTGTGTGATGTGTTGTGGTCAGTGTGTGCTGTTTTGTATTGTGTGTGATGTGTTGTGGTCAGTGTGTTATTTATGTATTGTGTGTGATGTGTTGTGGTCAGTGTGCTGTTTTGTGTTGTGTGTGATGTGTTGTGGTCAATGTGTGCTGTTTTGTATTGTGTGTGATGTGTTGTGGTCAGTGTGTGCTGTTTTGTATTGTGTGTGATGTGTTGTGGTCAGTGTGTGATTTATGTATTGTGTGTGATGTGTTGTGGTCAGTGTGTTATTTATGTATTGTGTGTGATGTGTTGTGGTCAGTGTGTGCTGTTTTGTATTGTGTGTGATGTGTTGTGGTCAGTGTGTTATTTATGTATTGTGTGTGATGTGTTGTGGTCAGTGTGTGCTGTTTTGTATTGTGTGTGATGTGTTGTGGTCAGTGTGTTATTTATGTATTGTGTGTGATGTGTTGTGGTCAGTGTGTGCTGTTTTGTATTGTGTGTGATGTGTTGTGGTCAGAGTGCTGTTTTGTGTTGTGTGTGATGTGTTGTGGTCAGTGTGTTATTTATGTATTGTGTGTGATGTGTTGTGGTCAGTGTGCTGTTTTGTATTGTGTGTGATGTGTTGTGGTCAGTGTGTTATTTATGTATTGTGTGTGATGTGTTGTGGTCAGTGTATGCTGTTTTGTATTGTGTGTGATGTGTTGTGGTCAGTGTGTTATTTATGTATTGTGTGTGATGTGTTGTGGTCAGTGTGTGCTGTTTTGTATTGTGTGTGATGTGTTGTGGTCAGTGTGTGCTGTTTTGTGTTGTGTGTGATGTGTTGTGGTCAGTGTGTGCTGTTTTGTGTTGTGTGTGATGTGTTGTGGTCAGTGTGTGATTTATGTATTGTGTGTGATGTGTTGTGGTCAGTGTGTGCTGTTTTGTATTGTGTGTGATGTGTTGTGGTCAGTGTGTGCTATTATGTATTGTGTGTGATGTGTTGTGGTCAGTGTGTGATTTATGTATTGTGTGTGATGTGTTGTGGTCAGTGTGTGCTATTATGTATTGTGTGTGATGTGTTGTGGTCAATGTGTGCTATTATGTATTGTGTGTGATGTGTTGTGGTCAGTGTGTGCTATTATGTATTGTGTGTGATGTGTTGAGGTCAGTGTGTGCTATTATGTATTGTGTGTAGTATTAACTATTATGTATATGCCATGTGTGTTATACTGTGTAGTATTATGTATATTATGAGGTGTGTGTTCTACTGTGTAGTATTATGTATATTATGTGATGTGTGTTGTATACACTGTGTACTGTAGTGTTGTTTGTATTATTGGATACAGTGTGTTGCATTAGATGTGTATTATTATGTAAACTATGGTGTAATTACATTAACAGTTGAAATAAATCTGTAATTTTATTGATTCAGTTTATAAATGGTACAGTGTCCACCTCTTTATCTGCGATATGGAATGGCACCATGTTGATGTCTGTGTCAGATGTTTGTGAGGCATCCTGCCCTGTAAGCTGTGTTTTATCTTAGTGAGGTGACAGCCCTTCACTGACATCCTGCCCTGTAAGCTGTGTTTTATCTTAGTGAGGTGACAGCCCTTCACTGACATCCTGCCCTGTAAGCTGTGTTTTATCTCAGTGAGGTGACAGCCCTTCACTGACATCCTGCCCTGTAAGCTGTGTTTTATCTTAGTGAGGTGACAGCCCTTCACTGACATCCTGCCCTGTAAGCTGTGTTTTATCTTAGTGAGGTGACAGCCCTTCACTGACATCCTGCCCTGTAAGCTGTGTTTTATCTCAGTGAGGTGACAGCCCTTCACTGACATCCTGACCTGTAAGGTCTGTCTGATCTCAGTGAGGTGATAGCCCTTCACTGACATCCTGCCCTGTAAGCTGTGTTTTATCTTAGTGAGGTGACAGCCCTTCACTGACATCCTGCCGTGTAAGCTGTGTTTTATCTTAGTGAGGTGACAGCCCTTCACTGACATCCTGCCCTGTAAGCTGTGTTTTATCTCAGTGAGGTGACAGCCCTTCACTGACATCCTGCCCTGTAAGCTGTGTTTTATCTCAGTGAGGTGACAGCCCTTCACTGACATCCTGACCTGTAAGCTGTGTTTTATCTTAGTGAGGTGACAGCCCTTCACTGACATCCTGACCTCTAAGCTGTGTTTTATCTTAGTGAGGTGACAGCCCTTCACTGACATCCTGACCTGTAAGCTGTGTCTGATCTCAGTGAGGTGACAGCCCTTCACTGACATCCTGCCCTGTAAGCTGTGTTTTATCTTAGTGAGGTGACAGCCCTTCACTGACATCCTGCCCTGTAAGCTGTGTTTTATCTTAGTGAGGTGACAGCCCTTCACTGACATCCTGCCCTGTAAGCTGTGTTTTATCTTAGTGAGGTGACAGCCCTTCACTGACATCCTGACCTGTAAGCTGTGTCTGATCTCAGTGAGGTGATAGCCCTTCACTGACATCCTGACCTGTAAGCTGTGTCTGATCTCAGTGAGGTGACAGCCCTTCACTGACATCCTGCCGTGTAAGCTGTGTTTTATCTTAGTGAGGTGACAGCCCTTCACTGACATCCTGCCCTGTAAGCTGTGTCTGATCTCAGTGAGGTGATAGCCCTTCACTGACATCCTGACCTGTAAGCTGTGTCTGATCTCAGTGAGGTGATAGCCCTTCACTGACATCCTGACCTGTAAGCTGTGTCTGATCTCAGTGAGATGACAGCCCTTCACTGACATCCTGACCTATAAGGTCTGTCTTATCTCAGTGAGGTGACAGCCCTTCACTGACATCCTGACCTATAAGGTCTGTCTTATCTCAGTGAGGTGACAGCCCTTCACTGACATCCTGACCTGTAAGGTCTGTCTTATCTCAGTAAGGTGACAGCCCTTCACTGACATCCTGACACAGAGGTGACAGCCCTTCACCGACATCCTGACCTGTAAGCTGTGTCTGATCTCAGTGAGGTGACAGCCCTTCACTGACATCCTGACCTGTAAGCTGTGTCTGATCTCAGTAAGGTGACAGCCCTTCACTGACATCCTGACCTGTAAGCTGTGTCGATGTTTGATAGAAGTGTGATATTGTGTGACTTGTTTTATCTAGGAATTACACTTGATACATTTCAGAACTTGGAACATGAAAAGGAGTCAGTGAGTGAGGTGAGGAGACAGCTTCATGTGTGTCAACTGGTAAGTTGGAGGCAGTGGTCAGTGTGTTGTCATAGTTACTGATTTATATGACTGGTCCATATGTGTTATGGTTACTGACATAGAGGGTGTGACCATGTGTGATTACTGTCACTGATGCGCATCTCAAAGATTGGTCAGTGGTGTTGCTGTTGTTGTTGGTGCTGGTGTTTGTGTTGCTATTGTTGTTAGAGTTGTTGTCAAGTTGGTGGAAGTATTGTTGTTGATGGTGGTGTTACTGTTGCTGTTGAGTTGTTGGTGGTGTTGTTATCAAGTTGTTGGTGGTGTTACTGTAGTTGTTGAGTTGTTGTTGGTGGTGGTGTTATCAAGTTGTTGGTGTTGATGGTGGTGTTGGTGTTGTTATTGAGTTGTTGGTGGTGTTACTGTTGCCGTTGAGTTGTTGTTGGTGGTGGTGTTGGTGTTGAGTTGTTGTTGGTGGTGTTACTGTTGCTGTTGAGTTGTTGTTGGTATTGTTATCAAGTTGTTGTTGGTGTTGCTGTTGAGTTGTCGTTGATGTTGTTATCACGTTGGTGGTGGTGTTGGGGTTTTCTGATCATTCAGCTTGGCAATGTGTAATTTGGCCTGATAAACTTTTTGCTGTTGTTAACATTTTTCTGATCCAGTGTGATGTGTGTGAAGATGTGTCCAGAGGTTGGAAGAGACCAGTTATAACTGTGATATGTCCAGAGGTTGGAAGTGACCTGTTATAACTGTGATATGTCCAGAGGTTGGAAGAGACCAGTTATAACTGTGATGATATGTCCAGAGGTTGGAAGAGACCAGTTATAACTGTGATAATATGTCCAGAGGTTGGAAGAGACCAGTTATAACTGTGATAATATGTCCAGAGATTGGAAGTGACCAATTATAACTGTGATGATATGTCCAGAGGGTGGAAGAGACCACTTATAACTGTGATGATATGTCCAGAGGGTGGAAGAGACCAGTTATAACTGTGATAATGTGTCCAGAGGGTGGAAGAGACCAGTTATAACTGTGATGATATGTCCAGAGGTTGGAAGTGACCAGTTATAACTGTGATATGTCCAGAGATTGGAAGTGACCAGTTATAACTGTGATATGTCCAGAGGTTGGAAGTGACCAGTTATAACTGTGATATGTTCAGAGGTTGGAAGTGACCAGTTATAACTGTGATGATATGTCCAGAGGTTGGAAGTGACCAGTTATAACTGTGATATGTCCAGAGGTTGGAAGTGACCAGTTATAACTGTGATATGTCCAGAGGTTGGAAGTGACCAGTTATAACTGTGATGATATGTCCAGAGGTTGGAAGAGACCAGTTATAACTGTGATATGTCCAGAGGTTGGAAGTGACCAGTTATAACTGTGATGATATGTCCAGAGATTGAAAGAGACCAGTTATAACTGTGATATGTCCAGATGCTGGAGGTGACCAGTTATAACTGGGATGATATGTCCAGAGGGTGGAAGAGATCAGTTATAACTGTGATAATATGTCCAGAGATTGGAAGAGACCAGTTATAACGACAGCCTGGGCGTACTGATGGTGACGGGCACTCTGACAGTCGGTGAACTCATGGGAGGAGTGGTGTCCCTTTATGACGATTCCACGGGGCGCCACCTGAGGTCGGTGCTGCTGGAACCCCTCTCCAATAAGGTCAGTCCTCACACACACACTCACTCACACACATGCCCATGCACACTCACGTGCACACACATTGATGCGCGCACACATGCATGCACATTTACACACACACATATACAAGCACACATGCATACTTTTAAGGTGATTGCTGTAATGAACAGTGATGCAGCACTGATATCAGATGATACACTTTTTGTCAAAAAATGAAATACACTTGTTAACACCAAGCCTGACCTGACATTCATTGCAGCAGGTCCAATTTCCATGTTCAGAAAAGGTACAGACATGTTCCAAAGAGAGCATGACATTCATTGCAGCAGGTCCAATTTCCATGTTCAGAAAAGGTACAGACATGTTCCAAAGAGAGCATGCAGAAGCACAGACATGTTGATTAAAAAAGGTATTGTGAAGCAAACTACCAATTGAGATGTCCTGTTTCTCCATGTTGATTAGAAAAGGTATTGTGAAGCAAACTACCAATTGAGATGTCCTGTTTCTCAGCAAGGCATTACTGCATTCAGACACATCTGTACATACTACACCACATTTGTACATGCTACACCACATCTGTACATGCTACACCACATCTGTACTGTACTGCTACACCACATCTGTACATACTACAACCACATCTGTACTGTACTGCTACACCACATCTGTACATGCTACACCACATCTGTACTGTACTGCTACACCACATCTGTACATGCTACACCACATCTGTACTGTACTGCTACACCACATCTGTACATGCTACACCACATCTGTACTGTACTGCTACACCACATCTGTACATGCTACACCACATCTGTACTGTACTGCTACACCACATCTGTACATGCTACACATCTGTACAATGCTACACCACATCTGTACTGTACATGCTACACCACATCTGTACTGTACTGCTACACCACATCTGTACATGCTACACCACATCTGTACTGTACTGCTACACCACATCTGTACATGCTACACCACATCTGTACTGTACTGCTACACCACATCTGTACTGTACTGCTACACCACATCTGTACTGTACTGCTACACCACATCTGTACATGCTACACCACATCTGTACTGTACTGCTACACCACATCTGTACTGTACTGCTACAGTACATGCTACACCACATCTGTACTGTACTGCTACACCACATCTGTACATGCTACACCACATCTGTACAATGCTACACCACATCTGTACTGTACTGCTACACCACATCTGTACATGCTACACCACATCTGTACTGTACTGCTACACCACATCTGTACATACACCACATCTGTACTGTACTGCTACACCACATCTGTACATACTACACCACATCTGTACTGTACTGCTACTGCTACACCACATCTGTACTGTACTGCTACACCACATCTGTACAATGCTACACCACATCTGTACTGTACTGCTACACCACATCTGTACTGTACTGCTACACCACATCTGTACATGCTACACCACATCTGTACTGTACTGCTACACCACATCTGTACATGCTACACCACATCTGTACATGCTACACCACATCTGTACTGTACTGCTACACCACATCTGTACAATGCTACACCACATCTGTACTGTACTGCTACACCACATCTGTACTGTACTGCTACACCACATCTGTACATGCTACACCACATCTGTACTGTACTGCTACACCACATCTGTACTGTACTGCTACACCACATCTGTACATGCTACACCACATCTGTACTGTACTGCTACACCACATCTGTACATGTTACACCACATCTCTACAATGCTACACCACATCTGTACATGCTACACCACATCTGTACAATGCTACACCACATCTGTACTGTACTGCTACACCACATCTGTACTGCTACACCACATCTGTACTGTACTGCTACACCACATCTGTACATGCTACACCACATCTGTACTGTACTGCTACACCACATATGTACATGCTACACCACATCTGTACTGTACTGCTACACCACATCTGTACTGTACTGCTACACCACATCTGTACAATGCTACACCACATCTGTACTGTACTGCTACACCACATCTGTACAATGCTACACCACATCTGTACTGTACATGCTACACCACATCTGTACTGTACTGCTACACCACATCTGTACATACTACACCACATCTGTACCTGCTACACCACATCTGTACATGCTACACCACGTCTGTACTGTACTGCTACACCACATCTGTACATGCTACACCACATCTGTACATGCTACACCACATCTGTACTGTACTGCTACACCACATCTGTACATGCTACACCACATCTGTACTGTACTGCTACACCACATCTGTACACGCTACACCACATCTGTACAATGCTACACCACATCTGTACATGCTACACCACATCTGTACAATGCTATACCACATCTGTACTGTACCTGCTACACCACATCTGTACTGTACTGCTACACCACATCTGTACATGCTACACCACATCTGTACTGTACTGCTACACCACATCTGTACCTGCTACACCACATCTGTACTGTACTGCTACACCACATCTGTACATGCTACACCACATCTGTACATGCTACACCACATCTGTACTGTACTGCTACACCACATCTGTACACCACATCTGTGCATGCTACACCACATCTGTACATGCTACACCACATCTGTACTGTACTGCTACACCACATCTGTACATGCTACACCACATCTGTACTGTACTGCTACACCACATCTATACAATGCTACACCACATCTGTACAATGCTACACCACATCTGTACTGTACATGCTACACCACATCTGTACTGTACTGCTACACCACATCTGTACATACTACACCACATCTGTACTGTACTGCTACACCACATCTGTACACGCTACACCACGTCTGTACTGTACTGCTACACCACATCTGTACATGCTACACCACATCTGTACATGCTACACCACATCTGTACTGTACTGCTACACCACATCTGTACATGCTACACCACATCTGTACTGTACTGCTACACCACATCTGTACACGCTACACCACATCTGTACAATGCTACACCACATCTGTACATGCTATACCACATCTGTACTGTACCTGCTACACCACATCTGTACTGTACTGCTACACCACATCTGTACATGCTACACCACATCTGTACTGTACTGCTACACCACATCTGTACATGCTACACCACATCTGTACTGTACTGCTACACCACATCTGTACAATGCTACACCACATCTGTACTGTACTGCTACACCACATCTGTACACCACATCTGTACATGCTACACCACATCTGTACATGCTACACCACATCTGTACTGTACTGCTACACCACATCTGTACACCACATCTGTGCAATGCTACACCACATCTGTACATGCTACACCACATCTGTACTGTACTGCTACACCACATCTGTACAACACCACATGTGTACATGCTACACCACATGTGTACATGCTACACCACAGTGCAAGGCAAATGCCTGAGCAGCAGCACGACACAGCACACGTGTCAGGCCTTGAATGCAAGCATATGTATTTGTGTGCCTGTCACACCTCTGATTTGCCAAAGGACAATACTTTTGTTGCCATGGGTTCTTTACCATCATGCCAAGTGTGTGCTGCACACAGGACCTCAGTTTGCCATCTCGTTCAATTGATTAGATGCTCAGTTTGACTTTCCGTCAAACTTTGGAGAAATGGTGAGACCAAAATATGAACCGAAACCATCACGGACACTACTGGCAGGTGTCACCAAAATATGAACCCAAACCATTACGGACACTACTGGCAGGTGTCACCAAAATATGAACCCAAACCATCACGGACACTACTGGCAGGTGTCACCAAAATATGAACCCAAACCATAACGGACATTACTGGCAGGTCTCACCAAAATATGAACCGAAACCATCACGGACACTACTGGCAGGTGTCACCAAAATATGAACCCAAACCATCACGGACACTACTGGCAGGTGTCACCAAAATATGAACCCAAACCATCACGGACACTACTGGCAGGTGTCACCAAAATATGAACCCAAACCATCACGGACACTACTGGCAGGTGTCACCAAAATATGAACCCAAACCATCACGGACACTACTGGCAGGTAAGCTTCACAGCTGTCCTGCCAACTTCCTCCCTAAGAAGGATGGTCAACGTGATGACCGTGGACTCCTAACAGGAAGAAGAAGAAGAAGGATTGCAGAAGTGCAGAAGAGATGAATGTGTTCCATGACCTGCATGCATCTGAAGTGAGGAACAAGTACAGGGCATGTTGAAAGGAACTGACATGACAGATGGCAGCATTGCAGAACAAGGCAGGATAGGACATGTTGAAAGGAACTGACATGACAGATTGCAGAACAAGGCAGTACAGGACATGTTGAAAGGAACTGACATGACAGATGGATGGCAGCATTGCAGAACAAGGCAGGATAGGACATGTTGAAAGGAACTGACATGACAGATGGTAGCATTGCAGAACAAGGCAGGATAGGACATGTTGAAAGGAACTGACATGACAGATGGATGGCAGCATTGCAGAACAAGGCAGTACAGGACATGTTGAAAGGAACTGAGATGACAGGTGGATGGCAGCATTGCAGAACAAGGCAGGATAGGACATGTTGAAAGGAACTGACATGACAGATGGCAGCATTGCAGAACAAGGCAGGATAGGAAATGTTGAAAGGAACTGACATGACAGATGGCAGCATTGCAGAACAAGGCAGTACACTGCAGGCCTGGTGGTGATGCATGTGGAAGGGATCCATGACAGCTGAACACATAACATGGAAAAAAAAAAAGCTCCCCCCAAAAAGAAAGAAAATTTGTGGACATGTTGAAGACTTGTTTGCAAGATAGCTATGAAATCACAGAAATGGTGTACATGTTGAAGTCATGTTTGTAAGATAGCTATGAAATCACAGAAATGCTGTACATAATGACCAGGATACACAACAATAACTATGATTACTGATAACTTTCTTTTTTCAAACACTCCTGTGACTCTCAGGACTTTGAAACAGTGTGTTTAATTCTGTGTTACTGATTTACTATCTTTTTTAAAGACTGTTTATTTTTTGTCTATTTTTCTCCCCCCCCCTCCAATTTCAAAATACAGGCATTTTAGCAGTGCCATACATTGATCATATGATACAGATCTGTGTTGACACTTTAGTCAAACGTTTTTTTTGTTGTTGTTTCGTTAGTTTAAAAAAAAAAATTTGTTACCTCATGAACTTTGACAAAGTATATCATATCCACACACACATTTCAAAGACTGACAACCACATCCACTAATTGTTACCATGCAGGTACTCGTGCACTAATTGTTACCATGCAAGCACACATGCACTAATTGTTACCATGCAGGTACACATGCACTAATTGTTAGCATGCAGGTACTCGTGCACTAATTGTTACCATGCAAGCACACATGCACTAATTGTTACCATGCAGGTACACATGCACTAATTGTTAGCATGCAGGTACACATGCACTAATTGTTACCATGCAAAGCACACATGCATGTGGTCTGTCTCCCCTAACTGTCTCTGTTTTTCCCCTAATGTTGTTTTTCCTTTTTCAGTTTGTCATTGGTATATTTTGTTTTTAGGTGAAGAAGATAGAATAATTAAGACACTTACTGCATATACAGTGTCTGTGAGGGTCTGTGTTCAGATACCAGTCTTGCCATTTCTCCTGTGTTTGACTGAGTGCACACAGTGCACACTTGGCACATTGAAAAGAACCCACAGCAACATAGATAAAAGTGTTGTTGTCTTGTCAAATTCTGCTGTGCTAGGGTACACAGATACTGAAATGTATGTATACTCAAGGCCTTGATCTGAAATGTATGCATGTACTCAAGGCCTTGATAACATGCTGGTGGCGAGGAATTTGCCTAGCAAATGTGTAGCATAAAAAGATTTGTCCAAAAACAGGGGCAGCACCTTGAGAAACTGAAAAGATTGTGATATTGTTTGTGGATGTTGTCCTTTCAGTACATCTGTCAATGTGATATTGTTTGTGGATGTCGTTTCAGTACACCTGTCAATGTGATATTGTTTGTGGATGTCGTTTCAGTACACCTGTCAATGTGATATTGTTTGTGGATGTCGTTTCAGTACACCTGTCAATGTGATATTGTTTGTGGATGTCGTTTCAGTACACCTGTCAATGTGATATTGTTTGTGGATGTTGTTTCAGTACACCTGTCAATGTGATATTGTTTGTGGATGTTGTCCTTTCAGTACACCTGTCAATGTGATATTGTTTGTGGATGTTGTCCTTTCAGTACACCTGTCAATGTGATATTGTTTGTGGATGTTGTCCTTTCAGTACACCTGTCAATGTGATATTGTTTGTGGATGTTGTTTCAGTACACCTGTCAATGTGATATTGTTTGTGGATGTTGTTTCAGTACACCTGTCAATGTGATATTGTTTGTGGATGTTGTCCTTTCAGTACACCTGTCAATGTGATATTGTTTGTGGATGTTGTTTCAGTACACCTGTCAATGTGATATTGTTTGTGGATGTTGTTTCAGTACACCTGTCAATGTGATATTGTTTGTGGATGTTGTTTCAGTACACCTGTCAATGTGATATTGTTTGTGGATGTTGTTTCAGTACACCTGTCAAACCATAAAGATGCAAGGGGACACCATTGTCAGGATCCTGGAGTTCCATGAAACTGACATTCAGGAAGTGCAGGTGTACCGGCTGTCCAGTCACTGAAACCTGGCTGGTACCTCACCAACATGTGTGTTCAACATAGGAGAACAAGAAAGGCAATACCTTCAAGACTCACTTGTGATACACTTTAAAAAAAATCCAAGCATTTTATGTATTGAGTATAATGCATTTACTGTTATATTTATATTTTTTGTATTCTCTAAACTTGGCGCTTTGATCTGATATTTGACCCAACAAAAGAATTGTCATTATTAACATTTTTTTGTTCAAACAGGAACTTCTTTTGCTAAGCATGCAAGTTTTATTTATTGAAAACGTTTTGGTGTAGACAGTAAAACAAGGGAAATTACTCTGGTGGGAACTTAGTTTGCTAAATTGATCTTTCTCATCTTAAACATTACATTTTGAAATTATACTCAAAACATAAAAAGCTTGGATTTTTAAAAAAAAAGTGCATCACAAGTGAGTCTTGAAGGCCTTGCCTCTCTTGTTTCAAAATGTAATGTTTAAGATGAGAAAGATCAGTTTAAAGCAAATTAACTCCACTAGCATTACAGAGTAATTCCCCTTTTTTTACTATCTGCACCAAAACGTTTGCAAAATAAATAAAACTTCCATGCTTAGCAAAAGAAGTTCCTGTCTAAACAAAAAATGATAATAATGACTGCTCTAGCTGTTGGATCAGAATATCAGATCCAAGTGCCAAGTTTAGAGAATACAAAAAATATAAATATAACAGTAAATGCAGTTTGCATATAATTAGGCTTCATTCTTTATTTTTTTGTGCCCATCCCAGAGGCGCAATATTGTTTTAAACAAGCTGACTGGAGAGAACTGAATTTTTCCTATTTTTATGCCAAATTTGGTGTCAACTGACAAAGTAGTTGCAGAGAAAATGTCAATGTTAAAGTTTACCACGGACACACAGACACACACACACACACACACACACACACACAGACAACCAAACACCGGGTTAAAACATAGACTCACTTTGTTTACACAAGTGAGTCAAAAAGACAGACTGATTTTGGGTATATTGGATATCAAATGGTTGAAGCTGCTTTTCATTGTTGTTGTCTTGCAGAGAATATTGTTATTGTATTTCAATGTTTAATTACAGTATTATATTATTATATTGCACATGTGGTGAGCACTGTCCAGGGAGCACCAACCCCACCAGAAGTTCCAGTAGAGTTCCGCTTGGCAGAAGGCATTAAAGTCTGGCCAGGAACAGCATCCAAAGTGTCCAAAGCATGGAAACGTGGGCTGCTTGATGGTGCTGAAGATTGGGAATGCACAGCTGACCTACCAGAGGGGAAGAAACACCCAGAAATCATCAACAAGAGCGGCATTAGACCTGACACAGTACTCCACTCCAAGGCAACGAAACAAGCGATTCTGATTGAGGTCACTGTGCCATACGAAAGCAAAATCGAGGAAGCCCACATCTACAAGACCGAGAAGTATGCTAGTCTAGCCAGCAGCCTGAGAGAATCTGGCTTCCAAGCCAAAGTCCTCGCCATAGAGATTGGTGCAAGAGGGTTTGTGGGCGCATCTGTCTACAACCTCATGAAACAGCTGTCAGTTTCTGGCAGAGAGAGGACATGGGCTCTCAAGGCAATGGCAGAAGCAGCAGAAAAGAGTTCCAGCTGGATCTGGTCGAGGAGGAATGAAAGTAAACTTCATTCATTCATTCATTATGCCCATCGCTCCCGGTGGAGCATAGGCATCGACGACCCCTTGCCATCACACTCTGTTCTGGGCTGTTCTGGCCATTCCAGTCCAGTTGGTCCCTTGCTGCTTCAGCTCTGCCTCGGTGTCTCATCTCCAGCTGTTGCGAGGCCGGCCTCTCTTCCTCTTTCCCTGTGGGTTCCAGGTCAGGGCTTGGCATGTGATGCTGGACGCTGGCTTCCTGAGGGAAGCAGATCCAGCCCCACTTCCTCTGCAGTATCTGCTTGGCCACTGGTTCCTGTCCCGCTCGCTCCCACAGATCTTTGTTTCGGATCTTCTCCTGCCATCGGATTTTGTAGATGTGCCTCAGACAGGTGTTGAATGTCTAAATCTTCTGCTGCATCATCTGTGTTGTCCGCCATGTCTCGCATCCGTAGAGCAGAATTGACTTCACATTGGAGTTGAAGTTGTGGAGTTTGGTTTTCATACTGATTGCTCCAGATGCCCAGATGTTCTTGAGCATGATGAAAGCTGTTCTTGCCTTGCCGATTCTGGCTGTGACATCTCGGTCCGTGCCTCCCTGTTGGTCAACCACGCTTCCCAAGTAGACGAAAGACTCCACCTCCCTGATGGGCTCTCCACCAACTGTGACTGGTGTGTTGGCAGTGGTGTTGATCTTCATCAGCTCAGTCTTCTTCTTGTTGATCTTGAGCCCTGTCCTGGCTGATGTCTCCAGACGAGTGGTCTTGTCCTACATCTGGCTGTGGTTGTGTGACAGGAGCGCCAGGTCATCAGTGAAGTCGAGGTCGTCCAGCTGTGTCCAGAGTGTCCACTGTATACCGTTGTTCCTGCCTACTTCACAAGGATCAAATTTCCCCACTCAAACTAGGTGTACTATGGCACAGTGGTTAAAACGTCTGCCAGAAAAGGTGACTCAGTCCTGAAGTGGTGACCATCCTGGAGGTGCGGGTTCGAACCTGCTGAGGACCAGGAACAAAAAAGAAAAGAAAAGGCAGCAATACAAGGGCATCCAGGAGTCATGACCTGGGTGCGGCCCGGCCCCCTTAGAGTTCAAGGAGTTCAGGGCTGAAACACTTGACTGAGGGGGGCTTCTTCTCTGAAGACCTTGTACTGTCCAGCTCTCCCAATAGTTTCTTCTCACATTACTGGACTATGATCATTGCATGTGTATAACTGTGATATTGCAAATATGGTTACTTGTAGTCTGTAGTTAGTTGATTATTTTATGCCTTTTATGTACACACACTGAATGACTTTTCATGTATTATGTAGATGTTTTACAAATAGTGAAGAGTGAAAACTCTTTCCATTTACAGGGTACACAACTTCAAGTCAGTGCTGCTTATGCAACCAGTGCAGCTGGCACACACGTAAAGAACAGGTACATTGGAACAAACCCAGACACTTCCTCAAAAAAGGAAGCACCGGGTTTGTCCTTACACCAATAATTTGACATGTGCACACAGCAGCAATGACAAGCACTGGGTTTGTCCTTACACCAATAATTTGACATGTGCACACAGCAGCAATGACAAGCACTGGGTTTGTCCTTACACCAATAATTTGACATGTGCACACAGCAGCAATGACAAGCACTGGGTTTGTCCTTACACCAATAATTTGACATGTGCACACAGCAGCAATGACAAGCACCGGGTTTGTCCTTACACCAGTAATTTGACATGTGCACACAGCAGCAATGACAGAAGAAATGTACAAACACTTGGAGATAATCTATATTCTGTAAATAAGGAGATTTTCTTATGAATTTGTACATTACATGTAAAAACTTGCATTTTAAAAGCAATCAAGCATATGGGTTAACAATGGAATTCATATTGCAGAGTGTATACACATACAGTGCACAATCAACACTGAATGATCAAGAGAAAAAACAAACATATTGTGTGTATAAAACTTTGAGTTTACATTAAAACATTTAATGCCTTTTATGTACACATGCTGAATAACTTTCTTATGTATTGTTTATAGATTTCACACCACAAATTCCTCTTCTTGGAGATTGCAAAGTATTTTGTATGTATATGTCGGGTGTCCCCCAAAAAGTGAACTGTTTGTGACAAGTATTTTCTCAGTGATAGAGAAACTGAATTCATTGAAAATTTTCACACAATAACCACGAGGTATAATCAACAAGTCTGCAAAATATCTAAAAGTTTGGATGTAAATAATATGAGTATTGTCAAATTCAAAACAGTATATAAAAAAAAATCCACTATCAGAGCTGTGCAATGTGACCTTCATCATGTTCATGCCAGCTGCCACGTGTTGGCATGTGTCAGTCAGTATCAGTCTAAAAATAGCCTGTCTGGGTGTCAAGTCTATTGATTTTTTTAATTGTCATCTGTATCCAAAGTCAGTTCTGTCCAAAGTTTCAGTTTGGAAGGATCAACTATGCCTTTGAGTGAAAGTGATAAGGTTACCATTGAAAACTGTTTCAAGGAGAAAGGCTGGGGTGGAAGAAGGATCGTAAAGGAATTTCCAGGCAAGGGGTGGAGTCATGTCACTGTAAATAGACTTATTGCTAAAATATGCACTACATATGTGCCTTCTCCACATGTGCCATGAAGTTCTGCCAAAGAAATGACTGCCTTCTCCACATGTGCCTTGAATGTCTGAGTTAAGATGTCTGCATACATCAAGTCCAAGTTCAGAATGAAGTCTCCTAGTTTTTCTTTCACATTTTAATGAAGGCTTGTGCTATGCTGACTTTGTTGAGGGTCAGTAAATTATTAAGCTCTGTCTACAGGTTATGGGGTGCAACTCTCATTGTGACTGGTGAGTCAACACATTTCGGTTATCTTTCCCTTGTTCCTTGTTCTCAATTGTAATCAGTTTTCACAATGACATATCCGTATTGAACTGTGTTAAATCTTCAGATCTCAGCTACCTCAGGTTGTGCTCAATTACATGGATTCCGTCCACTGGAATGATGTGAGTGGATGGAAGGGAGAGGTGGTGGAGGAATGGGGGTGGAGGTGGTTAAAAGGGAGAGGAGGGAGGGGGTGGGGGGAGGTTGGGGAGCTTGTGTGAGAAAGAGAAAGAATTGGTTGTCATTTTGATTTTGTGTTCTCTTGGACATTTTAATGTACTATACTTTTACAAATTCATGTATTTTTTAAATATTGTTTTACAATTGTAATCTTGTACAATGAATGTGCAGTATATGTGCACTGTCATTTAAATTACTATGTTTAAAGCAAAGATGTGCAATGTTTTTATACACATCTTATATGCTTATGTCATGTTTGATGCTTCTAGGTACCTTGTCATTCACATTCCAATCTCCCTCGTATTTTTGAGGACATTAAAGAGATATGTATCTTGTCACTCACTAGCCAATCTTTCTGGTATTTTTTAGGACATTAAAGAGATATGTATCTTGTCACTCACTAGACAATCTCCCTCATATTTTTGAGGACATTAAAGAGATATGTATCTTGTCACTCACTAGCCAATCTTTCTGGTATTTTTGAGGACATTAAAGAGATATGTATCTTGTCACTCACTAGCCAATCTTTCTGGTATTTTTTAGGACATTAAAGAGATATGTATCTTGTCACTCACTAGCTAGTCTTGCTCATATTTTTGAGGACATTAAAGAGACTGATTGTAAATGAATGCTTGTCTGAGTGTCTGTGAGTGTGTGCATGCACACACATGTGCACATTTGTGAGTGAGAAACAGATAGATATATAGAAAGTGTGTGTGAGAGAAAGATTGAAAGAGACCAGCCACCATTACAAAGTGGTTAGCATAGCGGACTGATGGCAGGGAGGACCTGGGTTTGATTCCCAGTGAAGGCGGGTTTTTTGGCCTTTGTCCACAGCTGGCTCCTACCCAGAGTTGAGTGTGCTCCTGGCTTCAATGGGAAGACTTGGACCACACAGTTGAGTATTATCCACTTTACGGATGTCTTTGGGTGTGTTGTTCTAATTTCCTGACCAACACTGCATGTGTCTTATCTTTTAGGCCTGGTTGACACCAGGATATCATGAAAGGAAGCGCAGAGTACAGCCTTGTTACCTGGTCCCAGACCTCAGTGGACCTCTTCTGCATTCACTCGTATGCACATGAGTGGGCTTTTATGTGTATGACCGTTTTTACCCCGCCATGTAGGCAGCCATACTCCGTTTTCGGGGGTGTGCATGCTGGGTATGTACTTGTTTCCATAACCCACCGAACGCTGACATGGATTACAGGATCTTTAACGTGCGTATTTGATCTTCTGCTTGCATATACACATGAAGGGGGTTCAGGCACTAGCAGGTCTGCACATATGTTGACCTGGGAGATCGTAAAAATCTCCACCCTTTACCCACCAGGCGCCGTCACCGTGATTCGAACCCGGGACCCTCAGATTGACAGTCCAAGGCTTTAACCACTCGGCTATTGCGCTCGTCAACCAGTGGACCTCAATAGCAGCAGCATCATTGTCAATCTCCAAATTCTTCTTAAATACAAAAAAATTGTCCCAAAATATGTGGCCTTTCATGCCCAGCTCTCATGGTGACCTCAGTTTTGTTACCCCTCCGCAGCTGGGGGTGAGTCTTGATTTGATTTGGTTTGATATGGATACTTATGTTAAATCTGAAGAACTAGTGATCACCACCGAAGTGACTCAGCAGCAGTGCAGTGTCTCCTGTGGTGTGTGGCCTCCTGGTGGTTCCCTGTGGAGTGCGGATGCAGGGACGGAGACAGACGAACCCAGGTGTGACCGTGTACGACTCTGAATGAGCAGCATGGGAGTAATGTGCCACTGAAACAGTGCAGACAGGGAGGAAAAAAGAATGAGAGGGAAATAGAGAAAGACAGACAGCTCGACAATATGAAATGAACTCAGTTCTGAAGACAGCTCGACAATATGAAATGAACTCAGTTCTGAAGACAGACAGCTCAACAATATGTAATGAACTCAGTTCTGAAGACAGACAGCTCAACAATATGTAATGAACTCAGTTCAGAAGACAGACAGCTCAACAATATGAAATGAACTCAGTTCTGAAGACAGCTCAACAATATGTAATGAACTCAGTTCTGAAGACAGCTCAACAATATGTAATGAACTCAGTTCTGAAGACAGACAGCTCAACAATATGTAATGAACTCAGTTCTGCAGACAGACAGCTCAACAATATGAAATGAACTCAGTTCTGAAGACAGACAGCTCAACAATATGAAATGAACTCAGTTCTGAAGACAGCTCAACAATATGAAATGAACTCAGTTCTGAAGACAGCTCAACAATATGAAATGAACTCAGTTCTGAAGACAGCTCAACAATATGAAATGAACTCAGTTCTGAAGACAGCTCAACAATATGAAATGAACTCAGTTCTGAAGACAGCTCAACAATATGAAATGAACTCAGTTCTGAAGACAGACAGCTCAACAATATGAAATGAACTCAGTTCTGATAGCAGTGCAGAGAGGAACGTGAAGACAAGAAGATTTAAAACAACTAGCTATAAAGATCGTTTTATAAATGCTAAGTAAAACAGCAAGCTATAAAGATTTTTAAAATGCTTAGTAAAACAACTAGCTATAAAGATGTTTAAAATGTTAAGTAAAACAACTAGCTATGAAGCATGACACGTAATAAGTTTACGCCGACCTCATTCAAATGAAAAAGACGAAGCACAGTGTAGACAGGAAAAACCATGACACATTCAAATCACGAGGAGCGTCAAAAAATGGAGAAAGAAACAGACGGACATGACAAACAGGCGAAACAGAATGAGAAAAGAGCGACAAAAGTACACATTACACACCCTCCATCATCCCTCCACACACCAACACTTTGCACGCAGCGAAATGTGTTTCTTCAAGAAACATACCTTTATTCTGAGAAAGACAAAAGCTACAACCCAAGATGTTCCAGTCTCTCTCTAATTTACAAGACAAGTAGAGTGGGAGTACAATTAGAATCATAAAAAAGAAAGGCCCAAATAATCTTCATTCACTCAAGAAAAATGTGGAAAATCAATTCTTGCAGCCGCAACTCCATGAAACCGTAGCCAGGTTAAAACCAGCACGCACTTTCATCATAATTAAAAACTCAATTGCATTTAAAAGACGGTCCATTAGCATGAAAATTACGATGTATATAAAACTCAGCTGCACTAAGATAAGGTCCAATTTACATGCAAATGACAACATATTAGGGCACAAACCCATATGTTGATGCAGCGCCTAAGAATTCACAATATGCCTTTTTCACTGCAAAAGCCAGGAAGCTTGAGTATTGGGATACAATGTCCTCCGGTATACTGAGGTTTGATGGAAAGTGTGGCTTTCAGCATTACAGCTTGGTTTGAAAATTGTGACTGTCAGGGGCGGGGCAAAACCACATTACACTACAAATCTTGTCAGCAAACTGACTGGTCACCAAACTAATAAGCCAGCCCCTGACAATGGAAATGTTATATTTTTCTTGCCTAATGTTTCCTTTTTACAGCATGTTTGGTATGTACAAAAGGATGGATGTGCGTGTAACCAAGTTATTACTTTATAATCCAAACGAAAATGTTCCGTTTTATTCGTGTTTAAAGAATTCACTAATTACATTTAACTGGCTGCTTTAAAACAAACTGCTGCTAGTGTGCAAATGTTGTCCAGAATGCTTCAGTGCCAGTCTTCGATCATGGCTGCCAGTAGTGGAGACAGACATAAAAAGCCATGTGAACGTGAGCAGCAACATTTAGGCCGTGGGGTCACTGATGGGTGGGTGACGGGGTATGTCTGTTCCCTGCTGGTCACGTCAGATCCACCCCAAGATCGGGCCGTGGCGGACAAGGTCTAGAGCCAGCGAAGTCATTATGCCAGTCTTGCAGAACAGGACGAGCACCCGTTTGAAGAGCGCAGCGAAGGACTCTGTGGCGCACAGGTAGACAAGAGTGCCGCTCACAACGCTGAGCACGGCGTAAAGCAAGGAAACACGCACGACTCTCTGTACAAGCCACGCCACCAGTCTGTCTGTCTGGGGCTGCTCCTGGTGAGGCATGGTGAAGGATCTGTAACACGGAATAGAGGTCAGTGCTGGTTGACATGGTGTCCTTAGTGAAGGATCTGTAACACGGAATAGAGGTCAGTGCTGGTTGACATGGTGTCCTTAGTGAAGGATCTGTAACACAGAATAGAGGTCAGTGCTGGTTGACATGGTGTCCTTAGTGAAGGATCTGTAACACAGAATAGAGGTCAGTGCTGGTTGACATGGTGTCCATGAAGGATCTGTAACACGGAATAGAGGTCAGTGCTGGTTGACATGGTGTCCATGAAGGATCTGTAACACGGAATAGAGGTCAGTGCTGGTTGACATGGTGTCCATGAAGGATCTATAGAGGTCAGTGCTGGTTGACATGGTGTCCATGAAGGATCTGTAACACGGAATAGAGGTCAGTGGTGGTTGACATGGTGTCCATGAAGGATCTATAACACGGAATAGAGGTCAGTGCTGGTTAACATGGTGTCCATGAAGAATCTGTAACACGGAATAGAGGTCAGTGATGATTGACATGGTGTCCTTAGTGAAGGATCTATAACACGGATAAGAGGTCAGTGATGGTTGACATGGTGTCCATGAAGGATCTGTAACACGGAATAGAGGTCAGTGCTGGTTGACATGGTGTCCTTAGTGAAGGATCTGTAACACGGAATAGAGGTCAGTGCTGGTTGACATGGTGTCCTTAGTGAAGGATCTGTAACACGGAATAGAGGTCAGTGCTGGTTGACATGGTGTCCTTAGTGTAGGATCTGTAACACGGAATAGAGGTCAGTGATGGTTGACATGGTGTCCTTAGTGAAGGATCTGTAACACGGAATAGAGGTCAGTGATGGTTGACATGGTGTCCATGAAGGATCTGTAACACGGAATAGAGGTCAGTGCTGGTTGACATGGTGTCCTTAGTGAAGGATCTGTAACACGGAATAGAGGTCAGTGCTGGTTGACATGGTGTCCTTAGTGAAGGATCTATAACACGGAATAGAGGTCAGTGCTGGTTGACATGGTGTCCTTAGTGAAGGATCTGTAACACGGAATAGAGGTCAGTGCTGGTTGACATGGTGTCCTTAGTGAAGGATCTGTAACACGGAATAGAGGTCAGTGCTGGTTGACATGGTGTCCATGAAGGATCTGTAACACGGAATAGAGGTCAGTGCTGGTTGACATGGTGTCCATGAAGGATCTGTAACACGGAATAGAGGTCAGTGCTGGTTGACATGGTGTCCTTAGTGAAGGATCTGTAACACGGAATAGAGGTCAGTGCTGGTTGACATGGTGTCCTTAGTGAAGGATCTGTAACACGGAATAGAGGTCAGTGCTGGTTGACATGGTGTCCTTAGTGTAGGATCTGTAACACGGAATAGAGGTCAGTGCTGGTTGACATGGTGTCCTTAGTGAAGGATCTGTAACACGGAATAGAGGTCAGTGCTGGTTGACATGGTGTCCATGAAGGATCTGTAACACGGAATAGAGGTCAGTGCTGGTTGACATGGTGTCCTTAGTGAAGGATCTGTAACACGGAATAGAGGTCAGTGCTGGTTGACATGGTGTCCATGAAGGATCTATAACACGGAATAGAGGTCAGTGCTGGTTGACATGGTGTCCTTAGTGAAGGATCTGTAACACGGAATAGAGGTCAGTGTTGGTTGACATGGTGTCGTTAGTGAAGGATCTGTAACACGGAATAGAGGTCAGTGCTGGTTGACATGGTGTCCTTAGTGAAGGATCTGTAACACGGAATAGAGGTCAGTGTTGATTGACATGGTGTCCATGAAGGATCTGTAACACGGAATAGAGGTCAGTGCTGGTTGACATGGTGTCCTTAGTGAAGGATCTATAACACGGAATAGAGGTCAGTGCTGGTTGACATGGTGTCCATGAAGGATCTATAACACGGAATAGAGGTCAGTGCTGGTTGACATGGTGTCCATGAAGGATCTGTAACACGGAATAGAGGTCAGTGCTGGTTGACATGGTGTCCTTAGTGAAGGATCTGTAACACGGAATAGAGGTCAGCGCTGGTTGACATGGTGTCCATGAAGGATCTGTAACACGGAATAGAGGTCAGTGCTGGTTGACATGGTGTCCATGAAGGATCTGTAACACGGAATAGAGGTCAGTGCTGGTTGACATGGTGTCCTTAGTGAAGGATCTGTAACACGGAATAGAGGTCAGTGCTGATTGACATGTTGTCCATGAAGGATCTGCAACACGTCAGTCCTGTTTTTGTTGTCCATAGGCATTCCTCCTCCCCCTCAGCTGTTCTATCAAGAACGCCCTGCCTTCTCTACCAACTGACCAGCTGCCTTCAGACAAGTGGTGGAGGACTAGACGTGCCCCCAACTCAAAAGAACACTGGCCTTCAGCCCCCACTGGACAGCAGTGATGTGGAAGGAGGGGCTGTGCCAGGCTGTTTTCCCGGGGACTGATCCGGACTGGTCCAGCTGGAAACACGAGCATCCCAGTGTGTGTGTGTGGTTGGACTAAGGACACCATGTCAATCAGCACTGGTAGGACTGGTGGTAGGACTGGTGGTAGGCCTGAAGTCTTCAAGCGTGGCAGCACGCCACGCCCCCTCCACCCGCCCCACCCAACACACAAACACACACACACGCGTGCGTACACACACACGCGCGTGCACACACACACACACACACACACACACACACACACACACACACACACACACACACTCGCACGTGCACCCCTCAAGCTCCACCCCCATACCCACACGAGCAGTGCACACACAAGCACTGTGGCACCAGAACCACAGAACTGTGTCGGGAGACTTTCATCCTGTCCCCCACGTTGAGTTCCTGTTGAAGTCGGTCAGTGGGGAACCTGGGGACTGGCTTCTCTTCTGATGTATGGAACAGGGGTGGAAAAGGAAATCCTACAGATTATGAAACAGGGGCAGAAAGGGAAATCCTACAATGAAACAGGGCAGAAAGGGAAATCCTACAGATAATGAAACAGGGGTAGAACCAAATCCTACAGATAATGAAACAGGGGAAGAACCAAATCATACAGATAATGAAACAGGGGCAGAAAGGGAAATCCTACAGATAATGAAACATAATAATAATAATAATGATATTTATATAGCGCTGAATCTTGTGCAGAGACAAATCAAAGCGCTTTCGCACCAGTCATTCACACGCAGCATGATAGAAGAGAACTATAATAATAATAATGATATTTATATAGCGCTGAATCTTGTGCAGAGACAAATCAAAGCGCTTTCGCACCAGTCATTCACACGCAGCATGATAGAAGAGAACTCGAAAGTGAAGAGAGAATGGCTGAAAGACAATGAAATCGTGTCCACCTTACCTCCAGAACAAAGCGAGTTATTCCGTGAAGAAAGACAAGGAAATCGTGTCCATCTTACCTCCAGAACAAAGCGAGTTATTCCGTGAAGAAAGACAATGAAATCGTGTCCACCTTACCTCCAGAACAAAGCGAGTTATTCCGTGAAGAAAGACCAGGAAATCGTGTCCATCTTACCTCCAGAACAAAGCGAGTTATTCCGTGAAGAAAGACCAGGAAATCGTGTCCACCTTACCTCCAGAACAAAGCGAGTTATTCCGTGAAGAAAGACAAGGCAGGTGTGAGTGGCAGTGCTGAACAGCAGGGCAGGGGGGTGGGGGTGGAGACGCCTTGCTTCCTGTGCTGAGTTCAGGTCTGAGTTCAGGTCGGAGGGTCGCTGACTCCGTGCTGCAGTTTTTTCGCGTTGCACGAATTCTCTCTGAATTGTCGGAGGAAAGTTGTCTTTTTTTTTCTTCATATATATATATATATATAATGCGTGTGTGTGTGTGTTGTCACGTAGTCACATTTTGGTGTGTATATGTAAAATTGATGTAATGTTTTATGTTAACAAAAGCGTCTTTGTAAAGCAGCTAGAGCAGATTTCTGGATAGTGTGCTATATAAGTATCCATTATTATTATTATTATATATTATATACAGCACCGGTTGACTGAATATGAACTGAACATCAAAGAGCGCAAATATGCTTTCTCTCCTATCAATAGAGAATTTAACACCAAAAAGTATAAGTGCCACAAAATTCTGCAGTTTGCACGAACTGTGGTTTGTCAGGGACCGGGTGGGAAGACAACTACAAACCTGTTGGGAAAAGCCCACACCAACGGGCTGCAAAATAAAAGTTGTCTGGTGCAGTTGGTATTCCAGACTGATATCGACCTGTGGGAAACACCTTGTTTATTATTATTTTTATTTCAAAATTGTGTGTGCCTGTGTATCATGTGTATCACAGTCAGTGAACGAGCCAGCAAATGTGTCTGTGTATGATATGACATAGCGTTCACGCAGGTTTCGAAAAAATAAATTCATGCCCCCTTTTTAAAATTTGTTTCATTAGGTTTGTAAATGTTTATAATTTTTACTCTCTTTATATGAAAAAGGGGGATTTTTTGGTCAAGCCACATCAGTAAGTTGTTCCATCTGAATTTTAGATTAAACGAATGAATTAAAGTTTTAAAAAAAGAAAAAAGAAAAGAAAAAAGATCCCGAAATTTTTTTTTCTTCTGACAGCTCTTCAGTGTCCAGTGGAAGACGATGGTTTTTACAAGGGGTATAACCAGTGCACAAAATGCTGTCCCTTCCTATAGGTTCCAAACTTCTTTTGATAGTCTGCGCCGGCTGTGGACATACTGGACAAACTGGGTCGCTTTTAATTTGCGGAAAAAGTCAGGAAAGTGTATTCAATGAAGTGCGGTTTTAAAGCCTAAGTTTGCCGGATGGCAACGAAATTATTAATTTACTTTCTTATTCATTCGTTTGAGTCATTTGTTGTGTTAAAACACATGACGATAAATTCTGAAAGAATTCAAGATTACGATAGAAAGTTTGTCATAAGATCAGTGTATGTACACATCCGAACAAGAACTGTTCCTCATCAATAAACGATTTTTTAGTGTAGATGAGAGTGTTATTTTAACTCTTTGCAGACTTGGAAGCATTTTCTGCCAAAGCATGTGTGTGTTTATTGCCCAAATCAGAGTTTCATGATCATTTGTGCCGCTGTTTGTCAGTCACCTGACCCACTAGTTCGAAAGTAAACCTGAGTTATTCTTCTAGCTCCTCCTGCTCTTCTTTAGCTTCTCTGTCAGTACTTCTCTGACAGACTGAATCTCTCAGCAGTCGCTGATCTTCTCTAGCTTCTCTGACAGACTGAATCTCTCAGCAGTTGCTGATCTTCTCTAGCTTCTCTGTCAGTACTTCTCTGACAGACTGAATCTCTCGGCAGTTGCTGATCTTCTCTAGCTTCTCTGACAGACTGAATCTCTCAGCAGTTGCTGATCTTCTCTAGCTTCTCTGACAGACTGAATCTCTCAGCAGTTGCTGATCTTCTTTAGCTTCTCTGTCAGTACTTCTCTGACAGACTGAATCTCTCGGCAGTCGCTGATCTTCTCTAGCTTCTCTGACAGACTGAATCTCTCAGCAGTTGCTGATCTTCTTTAGCTTCTCTGACAGACTGAATCTCTCAGCAGTTGCTGATCTTCTCTAGCTTCTCTGACAGACTGAATCTCTCAGCAGTTGCTGATCTTCTTTAGCTTCTCTGACAGACTGAATCTCTCAGCAGTTGCTGATCTTCTTTAGCCTCTCTGTCAGTACTTCTCTGACAGACTGAATCTCTCAGCAGTTGCTGATCTTCTCTAGCTTCTCTGACAGCGTGAATCTCTCAGCAGTTGCTGATCTTCTCTAGCTTCTCTGACAGACTGAATCTCTCAGCAGTTGCTGATCTTCTCTAGCTTCTCTGACAGACTGAATCTCTCAGCAGTTGCTTGCAGAAGATGTTTTTCCCTCCGTTATTCTCCGGAAGAACTTTCATCTTCCTTTTTTCCTCTTCTGATCTGCAGCTTAGTTGTAGCACCCTCTGTCAGCCTCATATTCAAGATAGTACTGTAGGGTCTTATGTTTCCACAGCTTCGTTGTAGCATCGTCTGTCAGCCTCATATTCAAGATAGTACTGTAGGTCCTTTTATCACCACAGGTTAGTTGTAGCATCGTCTGTCAGCCCCATATTCAAGATAGTATTGTAGGTCCTTATATTACCACAGGTTAGTTGTAACATCGTCTGTCAGCCCCATATTCAAGATAGTATTGTAGGTCCTTATATTACCACAGGTTAGTTGTAGCATCGTCTGCCAGTCTCATATTCAAGATAGTACTGTAGGTCCTTTTATTACCACAGGTTAGTTGTAGCATCGTCTGTCAGCCCCATATTCAAGATAGTACTGTAGGTCCTTATATTACCACAGGTTAGTTGTAGCATCGTCTGCCAGTCTCATATTCAAGATAGTACTGTAGGTCCTTTTATTACCACAGGTTAGTTGTAGCATCGTCTGCCAGTCTCATATTCAAGGTAACACTATATGTCTTTATATTTCCACATGTTCTTTTTTTCTTTATCTTGTTTTCTGTCTTATTTCTCTGTTGCAAAGATGTAACCTGGTTTGAAAAATGCATCCAAGAGTAATGCCTAGAAGTTCAAGTCTTGGGTGGCGTTGAATGATTTCTTCATCTTTTGTGGAGGTCCTTAAACGGCAATGTGTGTGAAGCATTTACAGCAAATTCCATGGCACCTTTGCTGCGGGCTAAGGTTATCATGAATTTGCAGAAAATGTCCATGCAGTATGAGGAGTCTGCAAGTTCCGACAGTCTTTGTCTCGCTAAAAAATAGGCACAGACTTTTCCAGTCGAATGCTCAAAATGTATAATGCAAGTATTTGGGACATCTTCAACCCTTCATGTTAGACTGTTTCTTCAGGTCATATGTCTTGTTTAGCATCATAGTTGCCAAGTTCATTTCAGCAGTCCACAGTACAGAGGAAAATGTGAAATCACGATATCCACAAATGTCCGTCACTAACTAGTGAACAATCTGCTGTAACGAAGAGCACACTATGAATCATTAGAGAAAAAAAAATCATATTCTTGAAATCTTAGCTGCTGGAAGACAGGGGAGTAAGACCAGGTCTTTTTGCATCGATTTTTAAACATCAGGTTGGCTCAGTCCTCGGTAACCTCACAGTCACTTTGAAGTCACCAGTTAATCCAGTGGTCTTGCATGGGAAATGTTGACGTATTGTGAAATCATCAAAGGGCACTCTAAAAATGTTTGAAACAAAATCTGCTTCAAAAACATTTGAAACCAATTTAATTTGCTTTAAAAATCGTTTGAAACCAGTCTGCTTTCCCCTTTAGTGTCAGGGTCAGATGGTGGGTGCTGGGGGGTCAACTTTAATTGGTCAGATGGTGGGTGCTGGGGGGTCAACTTTAATTGGTCAGATGGTGGGTGCTGGGGGGTCAACTTTAATTGGTCAGATGGTGGGTGCTGGGGGGTCAACTTTAATTGGTCAGATGGTGGGTGCTGGGGGGTCAACTTTAATTGGTCAGATGGTGGGTGCTGGGGGGTCAACTTTAATTGGTCAGATGGTGGGTGCTGGGGGGTCAACTTTAATTGGTCAGATGGTGGGTGCTGGGGGGTCAACTTTAATTGGTCAGATGGTGGGTGCTGGGGGGTCAACTTTAATTGGTCAGATGGTGGGTGCTGGGGGGTCAACTTTAATTGGTCAGATGGTGGGTGCTGGGGGGTCAACTTTAATTGGTCAGATGGTGGGTGCTGGGGGGTCAACTTTAATTGGTCAGATGGTGGGTGCTGGGGGGTCAACTTTAATTGGTCAGATGGTGGGTGCTGGGGGGTCAACTTTAATTGGTCAGATGGTGGGTGCTGGGGGGTCAACTTTAATTGGTCAGATGGTGGGTGCTGGGGGGTCAACTTTAATTGGTCAGATGGTGGGTGCTGGGGGGTCAACTTTAATTGGTCAG
The DNA here is from genome assembly GCF_041734735.1 of Babylonia areolata. Classification (NCBI taxonomy): domain Eukaryota; kingdom Metazoa; phylum Mollusca; class Gastropoda; order Neogastropoda; family Buccinidae; genus Babylonia; species Babylonia areolata. Next base: position 34,824,446 of record NC_134890.1, on the reverse strand, counting down.
ATGGTGGGTGCTGGGGGGTCAACTTTAATTGGTCAGATGGTGGGTGCTGGGGGGTCAACTTTAATTGGTCAGATGGTGGGTGCTGGGGGGTAAACTTTAATTGGTCAGATGGTGGGTGCTGGGGGGTAAACTTTAATTGGTCAGATGGTGGGTGCTGGGGGGTAAACTTTAATTGACTAATATAATTTATTTGCACATTATACACGATGTATTCTAAACAAAAATTATTCAAATAGGTATTTGTTGTAGTCTGAAGCAGGAAAAGATGACATGGCATTTCTTTCTTTCTTTTTTTTTTCTCTCCATTATTTCAGTCGTGTCGTCTTCTTCCTCGTCATCTACGTCCTTTTCTTGGGGTGGGGGGTTGGGGGGTGGAGGTTTGGATGCCAGTGCCGTGGGGGAGGATGGTGGTGAGGCGCTCCTTCTTTCATTGTAGCTTCTTATTTGTTTACCAGTACCGGGCCAATTTTAGTCCAAACAAGCCAAACATCGCCGGAAACGAACTGGTTAAAAATACAGTGCAAAGACTTTCCAGAAGCCGGAGAGAAAGGAAAATAAACTATTACACAGTATAACCAGAGAGTGTAGAATGAGGGAGAGGGCACACTCCCTTCTTTCCCCTATGTGCAAAACTGAAGCCTCGCTCGCTCGCGGCGCGCCGCGTCCCTCACCACCCTCTCCCTTCCCCCAGACAGTAGATAGCAGCCAGGCGCAAAGGAGAAGCAACACAGAAAAAGCATGTGCGTATGTTGACTGTCTGCGGCATGTCCCCCAAAATAAATACGTGGGTTATCGACATAATTTTGCAGATTCTCCATAGGTTTTAAAAGAGATACAGCAAAGAGAGAGAGAGAGAGAGAGAGAGAGAGAGAGAGAGAGAGAGAGAGAGAGAGTTACTATTAAATTATCGAAATTACCCACCCAGTTGGTGTCGGGATCCACACAGACGAAAACAAAGGTGTCATATCCAGCCGTAAACTTTCGCCTTTCTCCTTGAACCAACAGCCGACACGACAAATAGCACCAACTACCACAGGAACTTTGCTTCAGATACCTGATTTCAACCTTTCTGAGATCACTTACTAAAATTTTATAATGTTAAGGCAGTATATTTGTAAAAGTCAGTAGTAATTTTGCAAGTCAATGCCTAAGGAAAATTCAGATATGACACAGCTTGAGCAGTTTTCTGTTTTGCCTGCCACTTGAAGACGCAAACTTTCTGTTATTGTCTTTCTGGTGTTGGCTGCCAGTCAACCGAGGGGCCAGGAACAGGATCAGGCACTGGAAATGAAAATTAGTTTATGACTATTACACACACACACACACACACACACACACACACCATTCCAGAAAATGTGTGAGAGATACAAATAAACAATAGCTGAGAGAGAGAGAGAGAGAGAGAGAGAGAGAGAGAGAGAGAGAGAGAGAGAGAGAGACACTGACAAGGCGACAGAAATAATGACATATATGTTCATTTATGTTTTACCTTTTCACTCTCCTCATCCACACCCCACACAATGTGATATACACAGTTCTAAATAATATTATCGCAGAGATAACAAGTCTGACATAATTATATCAAAATACTTGTACATATAAAAGCTACAGCAATTTAAAAACATACAAATATATACAGTAAATTAAATTACCTGCTTTTTCCTGTGATTCATGGCTGGTTCTGGCTTTTTTGGAACTTGCAGGGTGATCCTGTCGACAGGGCATTTTTCTTTTTGTTGTGACTTTAGGTGGTGGATTTGGAATGTTGAATAATGTGGGGACAGCATTCCACACAAGACTCAATTTTTCCGCACTGGGATTCATAAACTGATTTGGCTCAAAATGTTCAGAGCAAAGTTTGCAGTTAGTGTACAGGTACTCGCTGGTTTTTCCCTGTAGATCAGCTCGCCTGGTGTTCTGAACCCACTTTTTGCATCTGTACAAAAAAAGCAATATAGCATTTCAATATTTATTTTCATTCAGTTTTCAATTTATAGAAACTGGTATCATTTCATCCTCAGTTGTTCTCTTCATCCTTCTCAGTACTATTACTACTACCACGACAACAACAACTACTACTGATGATGATGAAGATGATGATGATGATGACAAAGCTGGTGCTGCTACTACTGCTGCTGTTGCTGCTGCTCCTGCAACTGCTTCTACTATTACTGCCATTCCTGCTAAACTGAGTGATTACTGATTACTAGAAAGATTTGACTGGCGTCTACTGCAAGTAGTGATTACTATTACTATGACTGCTAGCTGAGCAGTCTACCATAACCACTACACTACAACCATAGCAACACATTCAGTGTTGCATAATTATATCAATGCATCACTATGGTTCTAATCACTAAAACAGTGCCTCATTTTGGGTTCAGTTTTGATGCCGCTCTAATGTTGTCTGTCCCAGACCCAAAGTCACAATCACAAAACGTCACGGATACCTTTCACAGCTCTACTTTCGGTTTTGCTAAAAACTACTTTCACTTTGCACACTCGGCTAAACAAAGCTCTGACTAACGAATGTAATAACGACATAAATGTCCATATCAACACGATACTTCATTAAACAAAGTCATGAAACGCTTACCTGTCTTCATCTTTGGGAAATCGGAACAATGTCCATCCTTTTTTGCGCGAGTTTTTGCAGTTTACAGCAGAACACCAAGCCATTTCCTCTGCTGCCGTAACTGTCTGGCCGCTTGAGGGCGCATACTATTTCCGGGCGAGAGCTGCTCGCGCGGCGGCTTCACGCGAAGCGCTGAGTGATTAATCTCGCTAAGTTTAGTGCCTCTGGTATAACTAAGGTCTGTGTTGGGATGGACTTAGTTTTCGTTCCATATGATTTTGAATCTCAGCCCCACAGTTTCAGTTTTCAGTTTCACTTTCTCAAGGAGGCGTCACTGCGTTCGGACAAATCCATACACGCTACACCACATCTGTTGAGCAGATGCCTGACCAGCAGCATAACCCAACGCGCTTAATCAGGCCTTGAGTGCATGCTTACATATTTGTGTACCTATGAAAGTGGATTTCATTTTTTTTTACGTAATTTCGCCAGAGGACAACACTCTCGTTGCCATGGGTTCTTTTTCAGTGCGCCAAGTGCGTGCTGCACACGGGACCTCGGTTTATCGTCTCATCCGAAAGACTACCCCAGAAGAGTTCAAATAAGCTGCTGAGATGTCAACAACACAGACGGATCAAAGTTGTGAGTGCCGAAGTGGAAAAAGCGTGTTTGCCGACTCCGTCGTCAGTGCCAGAACTGAGAAAGCACAAGTTACAGAGACAATGATTTGACTGTCTGCAGCTTTTGAAAACGATGACTGTGATGGGCTTGCAGTTTGAGTCGCAGAACGTCTGTCGTTTCCCACAATTGTTCTAAACCGAGCACCCCTGGGAGTGGACTTTGTGTACAGTCGATGTGACGTCACAATTGACCTTTTGATCTGTTTCCTTTCTGGGGAGACAAGTCCAATGTGGCGTTGCTCTGTGTAGCGCCAAGCTCAGTGATAGTTTAAATCAAAATATTCAAGTTGCTTTATTTCGCAGATATTATGTTCACGTTAATGCATGGTTCTGTAATTATTTGCCAGGTTTATAGAGCATGATGCTGTTTCACTTGCTGTTCCCTTGGACTCTGTTGCGGGACAGCCACCTCTGGCTGAAAGGAGCAAACACTAGTCCCTGGAAACTGGGGGGAGGGGGGGGGATGTCGGGGGATGGGGGTGGGGAACCTAACACTACATTTATCCGAAAATTCAATGTAATCACTTAGCTTTTTACTATTTAAAAAAATCATGTTTTGTATTTGTATTCTTTTTATCACAACAGATTTCTCTGTGTGAAATTCGGGCTGCTCTCTCCAGGGAGAGCGCGTCGCTACACTACAGCGCCACCGTGCCTTTTTTTTTCCTTCTTTTCCTGCATGCAGTTTTATTTGTTTTTCCTATCGAAGTGGATTTTTTTACAGAATTTTGCCAGGAACAACCCTTTTGTTGCCTCCTAGGTGGATGCGTTACCTCCAGGTCATCACTCCACTCCACGTTGGATTTATGACTGAGTAAGTCAGGCACCTACCACACACCCTCAGTCAAAAACAAACAAAACAAACAACGCAAAAAAAGCAAGAAAAAGGCAGCAGATGTGGTGGCGCCTATACGGCGCTGGGGGAGGAGGGGAGAGGGAGAGAGAGGAGGGAATGGTAGAGGGGAGGTGGAGGAGGGGGGAGACACGAAGGAGACAGGCGGCTCCACAGTTGACTGACAGCTGTCATGAGAGCGTCACGTGACGTGCAAATCAACTGATGATCCTGCCCACGGCCCTTCATTTCCATGTCCCGTCCTCAGTAAGCTTAATGCTGTTTCCTTCGTACAGTTAGACGCCGCTTACTCGCTGACGAAGCCAGGTTCAAGTCTTGTCAGTGGCTTCGTAGCGACCATCTGTTGACTTGGAGAACGGTAGGAGCTGGCGTTCGAATCTAGTCAGTGGTGAGTTACACGGCTAGCGACACACGGCAGTGGTGACTGTAGATATCATTAAAGTATTAGTTTTCATATTTCAATATTATTAATTTTGTTCCGTTTGAAAAGTTGCCGTGTGCCCATGAAGTGTGAATTACTGATAAAGGTTTGTGAACTCCCGGCAGTGGTACTTTTCCTTGTGACTTAACCCGTCAGTGCTAACACCACGCCGATAGCGATACCGCGCAAGCTGTGCAAAAATGCACACACACACATTTACTACACTGGAATTTCACTACACACATTCTCACAAACATGTACGCATGCATTCATGGACGCATGCAACAACGACAGACACACGCTCGCACGCATTCACACGCGCGCGCGCACACATATACACAAACACACACGCGTACGCACTCGTCGTCGAGCAAAATTATTAATGGGAAGTAACTCTGCAAACCTAGCGTGACCTTCACCTCATATCTTGGGAAGGTAAAAGTGATTGGAGAGGAGCAGACGATATCTTAAGGTTTGAACATCTTTGCACGCAACGTGGTTGACAGGTCGTCTGCTTCCTGTTTAGTTTTGGTATGGAGTCAGAAAATAGACTGGATTTTATTATTTTTTTTTTTATACGAGTCGATTTGCAGATTGCTGCAAGTCAGCATGCCCGCTTTATTCTTCACCAGTTTGTTGTTTGTTTGTCTCCAAAGTTGTCTCCCCATTCTGTGCTCTGCCTGCACTGTCCCCACCCCGCCATCCAACACGTCATGGTGTACAGTATAAACATGGGCCCGATTGACGAGCTGGCCTTCCGCTCCACATCGCACTGGTTTCAGACACTCTATTAATAGTGTGTATAAACTGCATGAGTGGTGTATCTGTGTGTGTGCAGATGGAAGGATGGATAGATTATTTATTCGTTTACTCAGGTTATTCAGTTATGGGGCGTTGCTTCTAATCAAAGGATGTGAGAAAATGAACGAAAAAAAAATCCAACCAAAAAATAATCATAGACAACACATCATGCCATGTTGAACGACACTCTGCTAAGTAGAACATTACACACATGATAGATCATACCTGTTTTTAAGTAACATACCTTATAAGGTAGGTAATACATAATACACATAAACAATTACACCTGCATTCAGCAAATATGATACATTATACATGGTTGGTTAATAGCTCTCTGTTAAGTTATTCGCATTATAAGTATGACATGCTTTGTCAGTCACACTAATGCAAGAGTGTTATGTAGCTTAAACGGTTTGCACAGATAATTTGACAAAACTCTATTGCTTTGTTTTGTGTGCAGATGCCATAAGTAACAATAATCTAAACTGATCGGGGAACTTACATTTCAATGGCATGCATTGTACTGATAAATCATGCAAGACAGTACAGGGTAGAACAAAGTGTGCTTCATTTTCTTTCTCCTTTTGGCAAAGTGGACATAATGAATCAGTCTCATTGTGCACTCTATAACAGCAACTATGTTCTTAAATTTCAGAAATGCCCAGACTTAATCTTGTCACTGCATACTTTGTGTCATTTTAGAGTTATCAGTAAATATGTTTTGACACTGGGTACAGTATGAAAGGTTTTGTAAACATTGAATCTTTCACTCCACTGTTGTTAACATGGATGGAAGTCGCATTCTTGCTATCTACATAGAATTGACCTTTGAAAATAAGAAGAAACTCAAAAATCCCTTCTACACCATAAGCCACACATAACCAAAACCAAACATATACAGATTACAGTGTATATATTAAGTAAGTGCGGAAAGAGAGAGAACGAATGAACGAACGAACGAAGTTTTTTTTATTGAGGGAAGTGGAATAAGCATACATGTGTTTTTTTTCATCCAGCCCTCAGGGCAAATAGAAAATGAAAATGAATCAAAACATCCACAAAGTAACAAAGAGATGTAGAAATAAGGACATGCCATTCACATACACATTTAAACATGCACATGTACATAATCCTGATACAAACATCTTATTATGAAGGACAAAGATCAATCCCCCCCCCTCCAAAAAACAAAAGAAACAAGAGAGAGAGAGAGAGAGAGAACAAAACAAAGTGAAATGAATGATATTTCACGAGGAATAATGATTGTTGCTTTTCTTACAGAAGTTAAACCAATCCTCTGGACAACATGAGAGAAAAGGTGATGGGGCAGTGAAGGCGTCATGGGATGCCTGGAGATCTGGTCAGCAGACTGACCACACAACATTCCACACAGCCTGGAGATCTGGTCAGCAGACTGACCACACAACATTCCACACAGCCTGGAGATCTGGTCAGCAGACTGACCACACAACATTCCACACAGCCTGAAGATCTGGTCAGCAGACTGACCACACAACATTCCACACAGTACATCACACTTACATCCACATTTACAGGTATGTCTGTGTAAGTGCTTGGGGTGGGGGTGATTTTTGTTGTTGTTGTAAGAGACAAAGGACAGAGGAATGGCACCAAACGACAGTGGTGCTAAAGGAATCGGGGCAAGACAGAACTGTACATGTTTGTGAGAATGGAAAGGGGAGGGGTGGGGGTGGTCTTGGTGATAAAATTCGGTATCAAATAAGTAAAAAACAAAACAAAAATAGACAACAAGAACAACAACAAAAACTGAAAACCTAAACAAACCCAAAAAACACTTTCTCAGAAACCAAATGTTTTATCATAATTGCAGAATACTGTTAGAGATTGTTGTTCAGGCAATAAATTCAGGTCCCACATTTTTCAGTGCACTGCATCTTGATCAGGTTGATGAATTCATTGTGATTCATGCCACTTGACCTTGGGGCATGCTAAGTTTGCCCATGCATTAAGATTGACTTGAGATCCCCTTGGCTATGTCAGCTGTGAAGTGAGCTGGCAACAATATCAATAATTCATGAAAATCATGTGATGTTATTGACAGGAGAATTCATGGGAGAAATTCTTATGGGTGTTAATACGCCTTTACTTTTTTTTTAATTTTGCGAACACACACACACACACACACACACACACACACTCACACATGCACACACCCATCCCTACACATTACTGTGAATGGAGACAGGATTAGTGCAGTGATGTGTTACTGTGAATGGAGACAGGATTAGTCCTGTGAAGTGTTACTGTGAATGGAGGCAGGATTAGTCCTGTGAAGTGTTACAGTGAATGGAGACAGGATTAGTCCTGTGAAGTGTTACTGTGAATGGAGACAGGATTAGTCCTGTGAAGTGTTACAGTGAATGGAGACAGGATTAGTCCTGTGAAGTGTTACTGTGAATGGAGACAGGATTAGTCCTGTGAAGTATTACTGTGAATGGAGGCAGGATTAGTGCAGTGATGTGTTACTGTGAATGGAGACAGGATTAGTCCTGTGAAGTGTTACTGTGAATGGAGACAGGATTAGTGCAGTGATGTGTTACTGTGAATGGAGACAGGATTAGTCCTGTGAAGTATTACTGTGAATGGAGACAGGATTAGTGCAGTGATGTATTACTGTGAATGGAGACAGGATTAGTCCTGTGAAGTGTTACTGTGAATGGAGACAGGATTAGTCCTGTGAAGTGTTACAGTGAATGGAGACAGGATTAGTCCTGTGAAGTGTTACAGTGAATGGAGACAGGATTAGTCCTGTGAAGTATTACTGTGAATGGAGACAGGATTAGTCCTGTGAAGTGTTACTGTGAATGGAGACAGGATTAGTCCTGTGAAGTGTTACTGTGAACGGAGACAGGATTTGTCCTGTGAAGTGTTACTGTGAATGGACAGGTGGAAGGTAGAGGCCTGACAAAGCGGACAGGTAGAAGGTAGAGGCCTGACAAAGAGGACAGGTAGAGAAGGTAGAGGCCTGACAAAGAGGACAGGTAGAGAAGGTAGAGGCCTGACAAAGCCATATCCACTGGACCTCCATGTTGGGGGTGGGGGGGGGGGGGGGGGGGGGGGGGGGGGGGGCATGGTGCTAACAACCTGGTCCCCTGAAAAGTGCTTTGTTAGAGAAACAGCCACAGAGGCTAATGCCTTACATGCCAGGGGGGATCATGGACTGTAGGTGAAGTGAGAGAAAAACAGCTGAATAAGTGTTCATTACAGTAAGTAAAGTGAGAGAAAAACAGCTGAATAAGTGTTCATTACAGTAAGTAAAGTGAGAGAAAAACAGCTGAATAAGTGTTCATTACAGTAAGTAAGTAAAGTAAGAGAAAAACAGCTGAATAAGTGTTCATTGCAGTAAGTAAAATAAGGGAAAAACAGCTGAATTAGTGTTCATTACAGTAAGTAAAGTGAGAGAAAAACAGCTGAATTAGTGTTCATTACAGTAAGTAAGTAAAGTGAGAGAAAAACAGCTGAATTAGTGTTCATTACAGTAAGTAAAGTAAGAGAAAAACAGCTGAATAAGTGTTCATTACAGTAAGTAAGTAAAGTGAGAGAAAAACAGCTGAATTAGTGTTCATTACAGTAAGTAAAGTAAGAGAAAAACAGCTGAATAAGTGTTCATTACAGTAAGTAAAGTGAGAGAAAAACAGCTGAATAAGTGTTCATTACAGTAAGTAAGTAAAGTGAGAGAAAAACAGCTGAATTAGTGTTCATTACAGTAAGTAAAGTAAGAGAAAAACAGCTGAATAAGTGTTCATTACAGTAAGTAAGTAAAGTAAGAGAAAAACAGCTGAATAAGTGTTCATTACAGTAAGTAAAGTAAGAGAAAAACAGCTGAATTAATGTTCATTTCTGCTCTTCTTCTTTATTATTATTATTACAGTTATCATTATTATCATTATTATTAAGTTCGTTGTCAGCAGACCTCCGTGACAGCATGACTGACATCAGTTGAGGCACGCCACACCACCATGACCCCCCTCCCTCCCCATCACCTCCACCAGTGACGCAGCACGGGGTGGTGATCGTCAGCCATGTCAGGGGAGAGGGACCCCCTTCTGGGGGACCCTGACAGCCAGGGTGGATACACCCAGGGTGCACTGTACGGGGCCAGTGCTCATCACAGTTCTGCTGGTGTGTATGTAGTCAGTGTGTTGGCTTCTTGGTAATGCAGTCAGTGCTTGTGTTTTGTTTCAGAGTTTCTGTTCATGTTGTCAGTGTATTAATTTTCTTGGGTTATGTCAGTGTCAGATTGTTTTATTCGTACAGTCAGTGTGTTTGTTCCTGTGTAATATCAATCATCAATGTCATATCCTGGTATTGGTACACAATCAGTGTATTTGTTCTTGGGTTATGTCTATGTCATATCCTTGTATTGGTATACAATCAGTGTATTTGTTCTTGGGTTATGTCTATGTCAGATTGTTGTATTGGTACACAATCAGTGTATTTGTTCTTGGGTTATGTCTATGTCATATCCTTGTATTGGTATACAATCAGTGTATTTGTTCTTGGGTTATGTCTATGTCAGATTGTTGTATTTGTATACAATCAGTGCATTTGTTCTCAAATGTGTATTTACATCAGATTCTTCTGTTGGTTTTAAGTCAAAGTGTATCTTTCAAATAGATGTTTGTGTAGGTAGGTAGCAGTGCAAAACTGGATATATACTGATATTGTGAGATAAAACATGACACACTCTACCATGATGATAAGTACTCATGTAATATGAAGTGATGGGATGCAGCAATGTTTCAAACAGTTTACAGCTAGCTCCATTAAGACCCTGTTCTGACCCTGTTCTTCTGGATACTGTTTTCCAGGTCCTGAAGAGAATGCACATCTTAAACTTGATTTCACTTTTATGTTGATTGAATGAGATGTGGTTGACTTGGTCATTTTAGCATTATTTTAATTGATCTTTTTAACAATGTTTTGGTACCTCTTTGATTGATTTTAAGAACAGACAGGATTCAGCCCTGAAATGGCCCCTTGTGGTTGGCTTGACTGTAAGCAACATGATTTGATTTGATAAGAATGACACAGTATACTATGGTATGTAATAATAATATGATGTGATGGATGTAGGGATGTTCCAGGATCAGCACATCATGGTGTAATGTACATTTTCCAGGCACCAGCATGTAATGGTATGATATACATGTTCCAGCCGCCAGCATGTGATGGTGTGATATACATGTTCCAAACAACAGCATGCAATGGTATGATATACATGTTCCAAACACCAGCATATAATGGCATGATATACATGTTCCAGGCACCAGCATGTAATGGCATGATATACATGTTCCAGGCACTAGCATGTAATAGTATCATATATGATAGTTCCAAACACCAGCATATAATGGTATGACATACATGTTCCAAGCAACAGCATGCAATGGTATTATATACATGTTCCAAACACCAACATATAATGGCATGATATACATGTTCCAGGCACCAGCATGTAATGGCATGATATACATGTTCCAGGCACCAGCATGTAATGGTATGATGTATGATAGTCCAAACACCAGCATATAATGATATGATATACATGTTCCAGGCACCAGAATGTTATGGTATGATATATAATAGTTCCAAACACCAGAATATAATGGTATGACATACATGTTCCAAGCAACAGCATGCAATGGTATTATATACATGTTCCAAACACCAACATATAATGGCATGATATACATGTTCCAGGCACCAGCATGTAATGGCATGATATACATGTTCCAGGCACCAGCATGTAATGGTATGATATATGATAGTCCAAACACCAGCATATGATGATATGATATACATGTTCCAGGCACCAGCATGTTATGGTATGATATATAATAGTTCCAAACACCAGCATATAATGGTATGACATACATGTTCTAAACAACAGCATGCAATGGTATTATATACATGTTCCAAACACCAACATATAATGGCATGATATACATGTTCCAGGCACCAGCATGTAATGGCATGATATACATGTTCCAGACATCAGCATGATATACATGTTCCAGACATCAGCATGATATACATGTTCCAGGCACTTTATATTATGGCATTATATACATGTTCCAGGCACCAGCATACCATGACATGATATACATGTTCTGGTACCAGCATATCATGGTATGATATACATGTTCCAGGCACCAGTATTTCATGGCATAATATACATGTTCCAGACAGCATGATGTACTTGTTCCAGACATCAGCATGATATACATGTTCCAGGCACCAGCATACCAAGGCATGATATACATGTTCCAGGCACTGCATATCATGGCATGATATACATGTTCCAGGCACCAGCATACCATAGCATGATATACATGTTCCAGGCACCAGCATACCATAGCATGATATACATGTTCCAGGCACCAGCATATCATGGCATGTTATACATGTTCCAGGCACCAGTATACCATGGCATGATATACATGTTCCAGACAGCATGATATACATGTTCCAGACATCAGCATGATATACATGTTCCAGACATCAGCATGATATACATGTTCCAGGCGCTGGCACTGAGCATGCATTGTACCAGGATGTCCTGGGCAATGTGATCAGTGAGGATGACCAGTCTGAAGTGGACATAAAACCAAACTCTGTCCACATTCCCCGCACCACCGATGTAAGTTGTTGTGGTGTCTACTTGTTCCTGTATGTTGAAAGTTTTAGGTCCCATAGACTTTTATGACTATTGGGACAGTGTTTATATCCACTGTGACTAGTCTCAACATTGGAAGGCGGGGCCCAATCTTATCCTGCCGTTTTTACATCTGTTATAAATGATATATATTTGAAATAACAGCATGATTATACAATAACCTATCTGTATTATCTAGGTATTTTCAAAAAGCATCTGTTTCATGTTACTCTTTAACAAGAAATTTGTAATGCAGCCAGTCTGCTGAAAATCTATGACATGTTTTAATTCATAGGAATGTATTTTTCAGTTTCATATTTAAACCTTGATTAAATCACATTTGAAATTGTTGACGTTTGGAATCACTTCATCAAGTTCATGTATCTCGCGTTCAAAACTATTTTTCTTTCTGTTTTGTTCTTTGGAAGTGTTCAGACAGTGATTTACTGAAATGACCTCTGCGTGTGTGTGTGTGTGTGTGCTTGATGTGTATGTGTGTGTGTGTGTATGTGTGTGTGTGTGTGCATGTGAATATATTGTAATTCATATGCATGCCTTTAGTTTAAGGTCTAACTAGTGCGTTATGTGGGTTATGCTGCTGGTTAGGTGTCTGCCTTGTAAATGTGATTTAGCATACATGGTTTTGTCCAAACACAGTAATGCATACTTGAAAAACACACAGTGAACTCTGTGTGTGTGTGTGTGTGTGTGTGTGTGAGCAGCACAGGTTTCGGTGGAAGCGACTATGGGCGTTCACAGGCCCGGGGTTCCTCATGAGCATTGCCTACCTGGACCCTGGTAACATCCAGTCTGACCTGCAGTCTGGAGCTGTGGCCCAGTACAAGGTGATGGGTGTGTGTGTTTGTGTGTGTGTGAGTGTGTGTGTGTGTGTGTGTTGTGCAATAATAACAAGCTATATATTGAACTGGGGTGGTGAAATGGAACACTGTGAATTAAGAATCTGCAGAGTGTTGTATGTGAATCATTTGATACAAATTTCATTTTATCATTGAATATCCATAAGTATGCTGAATTATAAAAAAAACGTTTGCAAAAAAATATGTTGCTCCAAAAACCCGTGTTTTGAATATCTATCTGCATTTTTTAAAGATGGTAGTAGGAATGTACATTTGAAATTAATCTGGTTTATGAAATTGGGAAAGGTTGTTTAATTTTGTTTGACATCTTTTTCTAACTTTGCCATTTGCATAATTATGTTTATGAGTTTGGCATATTGTTTGTTAAAAAATGTTGTATAACTTCATGCTCCAACAAGAGTTCAAGCTTATGAAATTTTACAGTTTGATTGTTTTTACAATTGCTGTGGTTAGCTCAAAACGATGTGCCTTCTTTAGATATTTTTACTTAGCATTTCTGTTTTCATGACTGTTTCTGATGTGAATGTGGACAGTTAAAGTTGTATTGACATAATTTGGTGTTGACAGATGTATTGTCATAATGTGTCGTGGATATAAGTTGATGTTGACAGCTGTTTTGACCTAATATGGTGTTGACAGTTATTGAAATGTGTTGAGATGTGGTGTTGATATAAGTTGATGCTGACAGTTGTATTGACATGTGTTTACATATGGTGTTGACATAATGTGGTGTTGACATAAGTTGATGCCAACAGTTGTATTGACATTTGTGGTGTTGACAGTTTATTGACATATGTGGTATTGACATAAGTTGACCATGACAGTTGTATTGACAAATGTGGTGTTAACAGTTCATTGACATAATGTGGTATTGACATAATGTGATGACATTTTATGAACATGATGTGGTGCTGGCATAATATGGTGCTGACATAATTTGGTGTTGACAGTTGTATTGGTGTAATGTGGTGTTGACAGTTGTCTTGGCATAATGTGGTGTTGACAGTTGTATTGGTGTAATGTGGTGTTGACAGTTGCTGTGGGTGTTGATGTGGTCGACAGTGATGGGACTGATTCTACAGCTGATGGCAGCACGGCTTGGCTGTGTGACAGGTAAGGGCTGTGTTAAGGACTGGATGACAGGTAAGGGCTGTGCTGTGTTACAGGTAAGGGCTGTGTTAAGGGCTGTGTGACAGGTAAGGGCTGTGCTGTGTTACAGGTAAGGGCTGTGTTAAGGGCTGTGTGACAGGTAAGGGCTGTGTTAAGGACTGCGTGACAGGTAAGGGCTGTGCTGTGTTACAGGTAAGGGCTGTGTTAAGGGCTGTGTGACAGGTGAGGGCTGTGCTGTGTTACAGGTAAGGGTTTGTTTTAAGGGCTGTGTGACAGGTAAGGGCTGTGTTAAGGACTGTGTGACAGGTAAGGGCTGTGCTGTGTTACAGGTAAGGGCTGTGTTAAGGGCTGTGTTACAGGTAAGGGCTGTGTTAAGGGCTGTGTGACAGGTAATGGCTGTGCTGTGTGACAGGTAAGGGCTGTGTTAAGGGCTGTGTGACAGGTAAGGGCTGTGCTGTGTGACAGGTAAGGGCTGTGTTAAGGGCTGTGTGACAGGTAAGGGCTGTGCTGTATTACAGGTAAGGGTTGTGTTAAAGGCTGTGTGACAGGTAATGGCTGTGCTGTGTTACAGGTAAGGGTTGTGTTAAGGGCTGTGTGACAGGTAAGGGCTGTGTGACAGGTAATGGTTGTGCTGTGATACAGGTAAGGGTTGTGTTAAAGGCTGTGTGACAGGTAATGGCTGTGCTGTGTTACAGGTAAGGGTTGTGTTAAGGGCTTTGTGACAGGTAAGGGTTGTGTTAAGGGCTGTGTGGCAGGTAAGGACTGTGTTAAGGGCTGTGTGACAGGTAAGGGTTGTGTTAAGGGCTGTGTGACAGGTAAGGGCTGTGTTAAGGGCTGTGTGACAGGTAATTGCTGTGCTGTGTTGCAGGTAAGGGTTGTGTTAAGGGCTGTGTGACAGGTAAGGGTTGTGTTAAGGGCTGTGTGACAGGTAAGGGCTGAGATACAGGTAAGGGTTGTGTTAAGGGCTGTGTGACAGGTAAGGGTTGTGTTAAGGGCTGTGTAACAGGTAAGGGCTGTGTTAAGGACTGTGTGACAGGTAAGGGTTGTGTTAAGGGCTGTGTGACAGGTAAGGGCTGTGTTAAGGACTGTGTTGCAGGTAAGGGTTGTGTTAAGGGCTGTGTGACGGGTAAGGGCTGTGTTAAGGGCTGTGTGATAGGTAAGGGTTGTGTTAAGGGCTGTGTAACAGGTAAGGGCTGTGTTAAGGGCTGTGTGACAGGTAAGGGCTGTGGTAAGGGCTGTGTGACAGGTAAGGGCTGTGTGACAGGTAAGGGTTGTGTTAAGGGCTGTGTGGCAGGTAAGGGGTGTGTTAAGGGCTGTGTGACAGGTAAGGGCTGTGTTAAGGGCTGTGTGACAGGTAAGGTCTGTGTTAAGGACTGTGTTGCAGGTAAGGGTTGTGTTAAGTGCTGTGTGACACGTAAGGGCTGTGTGACAGGTAAGGGTTGTGTTAAGGGCTGTGTAACAGGTAAGGGCTGTGTTCAGGGCTGTGTGACAGGTAAGGGTTGTGTTAAGGGCTGTGTAACAGGTAAAGGCTGTGTTAAGGGCTGTGTGACAGGTAAGGGTTGTGTTAAGGGCTGTGTAACAGGTAAGGGCTGTGTTAAGGGCTGTGTAACAGGTAAGGGCTGTATTAAGGGCTGTGTAACAGGTAAGGGCTATGTTAAAGGCTGTGTGACAGGTAAGGGCTGTGTTAAAGGCTGTGTGACACCTAAGGGCTGTGTGACAGGTAAGGGCTGTTTTCAGGTAAGGACTGTAAGAGGGATGAAACAATACCAAAAAGAAGTTCTGTAAACAGGGTGGTTATGAATGTGTTGCAGTGTGTCATAGTTCATAGTGACATTAACAGTGATTAGGTGTGCCAATAGGGGTACACATGCGTACCACATCTGGTGCTGTGGGTGATGATGACATCATTGATGATGTTAATGTCAACAGGTATGCACCTAGCCGCAGTGTCTACATGAGTACCCATGTCCCGTGCCTGGTGCTGTGGGTGATGATGATGATGATAACGATTTGGACAGGTGTGCACCTGGCGCAGGTGTGCAGACAGGAGTATCCCTGTGTCCCACGTCTGGTGCTGTGGGTGATGATGATGATGATGGCATAAATGATGATGGTGATGATGATGATGATGATGACAACGATGATATAGGATAACAGTGTGGACAGGTATGCATCTGGCAGAGGTGTGCAGACAGGAGTATCCCTGTGTCCCACGCCTGGTGCTGTGGGTGATGATGATGATGATGATAACAACAACGATTATGATGATGATGATAACAATAATGATGGTGATAATGATAATGATGATAACAATGTGGACAGGTATGCACCTGGCAGAGGTGTGCAGACAGGAGTACCCCCGTGTCCCACGCCTGGTGCTGTGGATGATGACAGAGATAGCCATCATCGGCAGTGACATCCAGGAGGTCATCGGTTCGGCCATCGCCATCAGCCTTTTGTCAGACCACAGGTGGGTGACCTTGTGTGTGGGTGTGTGTGTGGGGATGGAGGGTGTGGGTGGTGAGGGTGTGTGTATGGGTGATTATGGTGGTGGGTGGAGATGGTGTGTGTGGGTGAGTGGATGGGTGATGAGGGGAGGTGGGTGTTTGGGTGGAGAGGGTGTGTGTGGTGGGTGGGGGGGGAGAGTGTGTGTGAGTGGTGAGGGTATATGTGTGTGGTTGTGTGTTTTGGTATATGTATGATGTGTGTGTGTGTGTGAATGTGTGTGTGTGTGTGTGTGTGTGTGTGTGTTCTTCTGTCCACATATTGTGATTTTAGCCAAAAAAAAATCAAAAAAAATCCATGTACAAAAAAACAAGAACCCAGAACAAAGGTAATTGTAAATTTAATCAAATGAATTGTCAAACTGCACTGTGAATCAAACTTTCAGAAATTATTAACAATGCTAAAGTATTGGTGGTTTTAGGGTACTGATGAGGGTGGTTTTAGGGTACTGATGAGGGTGGTTTCAGGGTACTGACGAGGGTGGTTTCAGAGTACTGATGAGGGATGGTTTCAGGGTACTGATGAGGGTGGTTTTAGGGTACTGATGAGGTTTTTTTTAGGGTACTGATGAGGGTGGTTTCAGGGTACTGATGAGGGATGATTTCAGGGTACTGATGAGGGATGGTTTCAGGGTACTGATGAGGGTGGTTTCAGGGTACTGATGAGGGTGGTTTTAGGGTACTGATGAGGGTACTGATGAGGGTGGTTTCAGGGTACTGATGAGGGTGGTTTTAGGGTACTGATGAGGGTGGTTTCAGGGTACTGATGAGAGGTGGTTTAGGGTACTGATGAGGGATGGTTTCAGGGTACTGATGAGGGTGGTTTCAGGGTACTGATGAGGGGTGGTTTCAGGGTACTGATGAGTGGTGGTTTAGGGTACTGATGAGGGTGGTTTAGGGTACTGTTGAGAGGTGGTTTCAGGGTACTGATGAGTGGTGGTTTAGGGTACTGATGAGGGTGGTTTAGGGTACTGATGAGAGGTGGTTTCAGGGTACTGATGAGGGTGGTTTCAGGGTACTGATGAGTGGTGGTTTAGGGTACTGATGAGGGTGGTTTCAGGGTACTGATGAGGGTGGTTTCAGGGTACTGATGAGGGTGGTTTCAGGGTACTGATGAGGGTGGTTTCAGGGTACTGATGAGGGTGGTTTCAGGGTGCCCCTGTGGGCGGGTGTGCTGATCACGGGGGCAGACACCTTCACCTTCCTGTTCCTGGAGTCGGCAGGCCTGAGGAAGCTGGAGGCCTTCTTTGGGGCCCTCATTCTGGTCATGGCTGCCTGCTTCCTCTACATGGTCAGTGCTCACACCTCCCCTCTCACCTCTCACCTGTCACCTCTTACCTCTCACCTCACCTGTCACCTCACCTTTCACCTCTGTCACCTGTCATCTTGGTCATGGCTGCCTGCTTCCTCTACATGGTCAGTGCTCACACCTCTCCTCTCACCTCTCACCTGTCACCTCTCACCTCACCTGTCACCTCACCTTTCACCTCTGTCACCTCTCACCTCATACTTCTGTCATCTGTCACCTGTCACCTCTCACCTGCAATCCTGGTCATGTCTGCCTGGTTCTTCTCCACCTCTCACCTCACCTCTCACCTCACCTCTCACCTTTGTCACCTCTCACCTCACCTATCATCTCTCATCTCTCACATCTGTCACCTCACACCTGTCATCCTGGTCATGGCTGTCTGCTTCCTCTACATGATCAGGCTCACACCTCTCACCTCACCTATCACCTCACCTCAACTCTCACCTCACACCTCTCATCTCTGTCACCTGTCATCCTGGTCATGGCTGTCTGCTTCCTCTGTAATTATGGTCAGTGCTCACACCTCTCACCTGTCACCTCTCCTCTCCTCTCACCTCACCTCTTACCTCTCACCTCACCTCTGTCACCTTTCACCTCTCACCTGTCACCTCTCAACTCATCTCTGTCACCTGTCATCCTGGTCATGGTTGTCTGCTTCCTCTTTGTGGTCAGTGCTCACACCTCTCACCTCTCCTCTCACCTCTGTCACCTCTCACCCCTCTCACCTCTGTCACCTCTCACCTCTGTCACCTCTCACCCCTCTCACCTCTGTCACCTCTCACCTCTCACCTCACCTCTCATCTCTCACCTCTCACCTCTCCTCTCCTCTCCTCTCACCTCTGTCACCTCTCATCTCTTTCCTCTCACCTCTCACCTCTCCTCTCCTCTCACCTCTCACCTCTGTCACCTCTCACCTTACCTCTCACCTGTCACCTCACCTCTCATCTCTCTCCTCACACTTCTCACCTCACCTCTCACCTGTCACCTCACCTCTCACCTGTAACCTGTCACCTCACCTGTCACCTGTCACCTCACCTCTCACCTGTCACCTGTCACCTGTCGCCTCACCTCTCACCTGTCACCTGTCACCTCTCACCTGTCACCTCTCACCTGTCACCTCACCTCTCACCTGTCACCTGTCACCTCTCACCTGTCACCTCACCTCTCACTTGTCACCTCACCTCTCACCTCTGTCACCTGTCATCCTGGTCATGGCTGTCTGCTTCCTCTGCAAGGTCAGTGCTCACACCTCTCACCTGTCACCTGTCACCTCTGGCACCTCCACCTTGTGCCTCTCCGCCCTTCCCTAGTTTTGATGTCAAGGAGGTTTCAGAGCATGTGGAGAGATCATAAACTACAGTATATCTGCTGTAAAAAAAAAAAAAGAAAAAGAAAAAAAAAAGCAAAAGAAAAGAGCAGCAGATGCCAGACCTTGCCATAAACCGAAGGAAGAAAGAGAAAGATACATGGAAGGAATGATTGAAATGACTAAAAAAAAAAAAAAAAAAAGGAACGAGAAAGGGCCATGCTTAGCAAACCTGCATACACCCACACATGGTGTGCACACACACTGATGTTCCCACAGTACATCATGGTGAAGCCAGACACAGTACTGATCCTGGAAGGTCTGTGGTACCCCTGGTGTACAGGGTGTGGTGTGTCGTACATGGTGATGATGATGATGATGATGATGGTGATGATGATGATGATGGTGATGGTGATGATGATGGTGATGGTGATGATGATGGTGATGTCCCACAGTACATCATGGTGAAGCCAGATGCTGTACTGATCCTGGAAGGTCTGTGGTACCCCTGGTGTACAGGGTGTGAGAGAGAGGCCATCAAACAGCTGGTGGGCATTGTGGGGGCTGTCATCATGCCGCACAACATCTACCTGCATTCTGCTCTTGTGCTGGTCAGTGTGTGTGTGTGTGTGTGTGTGTGTGTGTGTGCGTCTGTGTATGGTGTGTGTGTGAGTGTGGTGTGTGTGAATGTGGAGCGTGTGAGTGTGGTGTGTGTGTATGTGTGTGTGTGTGGTGTGTGTGAGTGTGTTGTGTGTGCGTTTGTGTGTATGTGTGGTTGTGTGTGTTTGTGTGTATTTGTGTGTGTGTGCTTTCGTGTGTGTGTGTGTGTGTGTGTAGTGGATACTTTGGAGGTAGGATATGTTGATGATATCACCGTACTGAATATCAGTTTCCTACAGTCAGTGGATTTATTACTGAATCAGGCTGGATTGCACAGTCAGTCTCTGCTGCTGTAAGTATGCTTGGCTGTAAGAATTTTCCTTTTGCAGACAACGAATTAGCGCAGAGCATACATAGACTTAGGAAAATTCTTACTGCGAAGCAAACTGTTGAGTTGGCTTGTTCAGCCCAGCACTGTCACCGATTCCCACCGTCCTTACTGTCTGATGCGCACCTTCTTTATTTCTTTGATAACAGAGCGTTGTTTGCCGCTATGTTTTGCTGTGCTGTGTTGATGATTGTGAATGGTGGGTGTGTTTCTCTGCTGTCGACAGTCACGGGATGTGGATCGCAGAGACACTGGGGCCGTGAAGGAAGCCAACATGTATTACGTCATTGAATCCGGTAAGAGGTTTTTTCTTTTAAATAAATCATTTATTTTTTTGTTAGGCCGGCCTTGCTCAAGGCTGATGTGATTTGAAGTGAACTTTGATAGCTGTGTCAAGCATTTTTTGATAGCAACAGTACTATTTTTAGTATGATAAACATTCCAGTTCAGTGTCATTGTTTGGGCCATGTAGGGTCAGGGTGTCTCACTGGGTACAGTTCAGTGTCATTCTTTGGGCCATGTAGGGTCAGGGTGTCTCACTGGGTACAGTTCATTGTCATTGTTTGGGCCATGTAGGGTCAGGGTGTCTCACTGGGTACAGTTCATTGTCATTGTTTGGGCCATGTAGGGTCAGGGTGTCTCACTGGGTACAGTTCATTGTCATTGTTTGGGCCATGTAGGGTCAGGGTGTCTCACTGGGTACAGTTCATTGTCATTGTTTGGGCCATGTAGGGTCAGGGTGTCTCACTGGGTACAGTTCAGTGTCATTCTTTGGGCCATGTAGGGTCAGGGTGTCTCACTGGGTACAGTTCAGTGTCATTCTTTGGGCCATGTAGGGTCAGGGTGTCTCACTGGGTACAGTTCATTGTCATTCTTTGGGCCATGTAGGGTCAGGGTGTCTCACTGGGTAAAGTTCAGTGTCATTCTTTGGGCCATGTAGGGTCAGGTCTGTCACTGGGTACAGTTCATTGTCATTCTTTGGGCCATGTAGGGTCAGGGTGTCTCACTGGGTACAGTTCATTGTCATTGTTTGGGCCATGTAGGGTCAGGGTGTCTCACTGGGTACACTGGGTACACTGAACTGAGCACTGCACAAGTTTGGACTAGTTTTAATGGCATTCTTGCTGAATACTGATGTGTACCAACATTGTCAGAATCCAGTAACACTGATGTGTGTACATGAATGTGTATGTTAGTGTCCATGTGTGTGTGTGTGTGTGTGTGTGTGTGTGTGTGTGTGTGTGTGTGTGTGCATATATATGTGTATGTGTGTGTCTGTGTGTGTGTGTGTGTGTGTTTGTGTGTGTGTGTCCATGCATGTGTATATGCATATATGACTATTGTTTATGACTGTGTGTGTGTTTCAGTGTTGGCACTGTTTGTGTCGTTCATGATCAACCTGTTCATTGTGGCTGTGTTCGCGGCAGCCTTCTCCGACACTGACTATGCCACGCTCAGAGAAGCCGTGAGATCTGTCGCTGTCTGTCAGCAGGCTGTCATTTGTTGGCTCCTGTCTGTTTTCTTTCTTTCTTTTCTTTTTATATATTTTTTTTTTGAAGAAACCTATTTATCTATTCATTGTTTTGTTTGGTGCCTCAGAAATTTGGAAGCTATTGTTTGTTTTCTGTATTTCAGTTGGGGTCTGTTTAGGTTTGGACTACTTGACAAGGCTGTACTGTCATGATATATTGTGGCATCAGCCATGCTGACACCTGCAGTGTTGGTCACGACATTTGAGCACCACTACCAGTGACACATCCATGAAGTGGGTGACCCCAGACCATGTGGCCCGTCTTCCCGTTTGGGCCCATAGCACATTCAGCTGTAGGTCGGAGCTGGCCACGGGGTGTAAAACCTACCTCTGATGGGGCTCAAACCTCCACATTCAGCTGTAGGTCGGAGCTGGCCACGGGCTGTAAAACCTACCTCTGATGGGGCTCAAACCTCCACATTCAGCTGTAGGTCGGAGCTGGCCACGGGCTGTAAAACCTACCTCTGATGGGGCTCAAACCTCCATCCTCCCAGTTGTAAGTCTGCAGTGCTAATCGAATGACTAGTGTCCAGACCACCACTCAAGGTTTAGCAAAGGGGGATAAAATAAAACATTGGGGAGAATAGGATTTGATCCAGTGCGCTCAGCTTATCTCACTTCCCAGGTGGACGTGTTGTGACCACTACACCACCACTCCACATTATTACCAGCTTTATGGGTTAGTGATGATAGTGATTTGGGTTGCATTGTATTGTTTTGTATTGTATTGTGTTGTATTGTATTGTACTGTATTGTATTGTACAGGGGGAGTGGCTAAGCCAGCATTATGGGATGGCCATGAAAGTGATGTGTGCTGTGTTGTGTTGTATTGCATTGTACTGTATTGTATTGCATTGTATTGTACTGTATTGCATTGCATTGTATTGTACTGTATTGTATTGCATTGCATTGTATTGTATTGTATTGTGTTGTACTGTATTGTATTGTACAGGGAGAGTGGCTAAGCCAGCATTATGGGATGGCCATGAAAGTGATGTGTGCTGTGTTGTGTTGTGTTGTATTGCATTGTATTGTATTGTATTGTGTTGTATTGCATTGTATTGTATTGTATTGCATTGGACCGTATTGTATTGTATTGCATTGTACTGTATTGTATTGCATTGTACTGTATTGTATTGTGCAGGGAGAGTGGCTAAGCCAGCATTATGGGATGGCCATGAAAGTGATGTGTGCTGTGTTGTGTTGTGTTGTGTTGTATTGCATTGTATTGTATTGTATTGTATTGCATTGTACTGTACTGTATTGTATTGCATTGTACTGTATTGTATTGTACAGGGGGAGTGGCTAAGTCAGCATTATGGGATGGCCATGAAAGTGATGTGTGCTGTGTTGTGTTGTATTGTACTGTATTGTATTGCATTGTACTGTATTGTATTGTATTGTATTGCATTGTACTGTATTGTATTGTATTGTACTGTATTGTATTGCATTGTACTGTATTGTATTGTATTGTATTGTATTGTATTGTATTGTATTGCATTGTACTGTATTGTATTGTACAGGGGGAGTGGCTAAGCCAGCATTATGGGATGGCCATGAAAGTGATGTGTATTGTATTGTATTGTATTGTACTGTATAGTATTGTATTGCATTGTACTGTATTGTATGTACAGGGGGAGTGGCTAAGCCAGCATTATGGGATGGCCATGAAAGTGATGTGGGCTGTGGGATTGTTGGCTGCAGGACAGAGTTCCACCATGACTGTAAGTTGTGTGTGTATGTGTGTGTCTGTGTGTGAGTGTGTGTGTGTGTGTGTGTGCGTGTCTGTGTGTCTGTGTGTTTGTGTGTGTGCGTGTATGTGTGTGTGCGTGTCTGTGTGTGTGCGTGTATGTGTGTGTATGTGTGTCTTTCTGAATTTGTGTGTATGTGTGTGTGTGTGTGTGTGTGTGTGTGTGTGTGTGTGTGTGTGTGTATGTGTGTCTTTCTGAATTTGTGTGTATGTGTGTGTGTGTGTGTTTGTGTGCATGTGGTGTGTGTGTGTGGGGGGGGGGGGGGGGGGGGACTGAGAGATACCACAGATGTTGACATTTTCAAAATCCCTAACATGGATTTGACTGTTTTGAAGTGCATTTTGTTTGAAGTATTCTTTCTTTAATTTTTTTATCATTATTTTATGCAGGCTTTTAAAAGTGAAAAATGAGAAAGTGGACTTGTTGAAGAGAGAATAGCATAGTGTTTGTTTGATTCTCCATTGCAGGGGACCTATGCTGGGCAGTTTGTGATGGAGGTAAGAATCAGTCCATGTCTCCCTGCCTCCTGCTCCCTTTCTTGTTCCTCTCTGATGTTTGTGTCTGTCAGAAAGGGAGGGGTGAGGTGTTGAACAGGGAGTGGATCATACACACTGATGACTGTATTTCATTCAAGATGGAAGATTTTTGAAGTGTGCGGTGAAGAAATGAATGTCACTTTACAGTGAAGCTTTTGGCTGCTGTCTGGCTGCCTTCATTAGTGCTCTACTGAAGACTGACCAGAACTGGTATTTGATACAAGCTATGACATTTACCAACTTGTATTTGATACAAGATATAACATTTACTGAGGCACATATAAGATAAAGACTGACAAGAACTTGTATTTGATACAAGATATGACATTAACAAAGGTTATATAAAATGTAATGCAGTACGAATGTTGAGAGATCATGCACTTGAGGCCTGACTAGCACATTGGATTATGCTGCTGGTCAGGGATCTGCCTTGCAGATGTGGTGTAGTGCACATGGCTCAGCCTGAATGCACTGAGGCCTCCTTGAGAAACTGAACCTTAGCATTCATCAGATGTGGTGTAGTGCACATGGCTCAGTCTGAATGCTCTGAGGCCTCCTTGAGAAACTGAACCTTAGCATTCATCAGATGTGGTGTAGTGCACATGGCTCAGCCTGAATGCTCTGAGGCCTCCTTGAGAAAGTGAACCTTAGCATTCATCAGATGTGGTGTAGTGCACATGGCTCAGTCTGAATGCACTGAGGCCTCCTTGAGAAAGTGAACCTTAGCATTCATCAGATGTGGTGTAGTGCACATGGCTCAGTCTGAATGCACTGAGGCCTCCTTGAGAAACTGAACCTTAGCATTCATCAGATGTGGTGTAGTGCACATGGCTCAGTCTGAATGCTCTGAGGCCTCCTTGAGAAAGTGAACCTTAGCATTCATCAGATGTGGTGTAGTGTCAATCTGAATGCACTGAGGCCTCCTTGAGAAACTGAACCTTAGCATTCATCAGATGTGGTGTAGTGCACATGGCTCAGTCTGAATGCTCTGAGGCCTCCTTGAGAAAGTGAACCTTAGCATTCATCAGATGTGGTGTAGTGCACATGGCTCAGCCTGAATGCACTGAGGCCTCCTTGAGAAAGTGAACCTTAGCATTCATCAGATGTGGTGTAGTGCACATGGCTCAGCCTGAATGCACTGAGGCCTCCTTGAGAAAGTGAACCTTAGCATTCATCAGATGTGGTGTAGTGCACATGGCTCAGTCTGAATGCACTGAGGCCTCCTTGAGAAAGTGAACCTTAGCATTCATCAGATGTGGTGTAGTGCACATGGCTCAGTCTGAATGCACTGAGGCCTCCTTGAGAAACTGAACCTTAGCATTCATCAGATGTGGTGTAGTGTCAATCTGAATGCACTGAGGCCTCCTTGAGAAACTGAACCTTAGCATTCATCAGATGTGGTGTAGTGCACATGGCTCAGTCTGAATGCTCAGAGGCCTCCTTGAGAAAGTGAACCTTAGCATTCATCAGATGTGGTGTAGTGTCAATCTGAATGCACTGAGGCCTCCTTGAGAAACTGAACCTTAGCATTCATCAGATGTGGTGTAGTGTACATTGCTCTGTCTGAATGCACTGAGGCCTCCTTGAGAAAGTGAACCTTAGCATTCATCAGATGTGGTGTAGTGCACATGGCTCAGTCTGAATGCTCTGAGGCCTCCTTGAGAAAGTGAACCTTAGCATTCATCAGATGTGGTGTAGTGCACATGGCTCAGCCTGAATGCACTGAGGCCTCCTTGAGAAAGTGAACCTTAGCATTCATCAGATGTGGTGTAGTGCACATGGCTCAGTCTGAATGCTCTGAGGCCTCCTTGAGAAAGTGAACCTTAGCATTCATCAGATGTGGTGTAGTGCACATGGCTCAGTCTGAATGCACTGAGGCCTCCTTGAGAAAGTGAACCTTAGCATTCATCATGCATACCTGGACAAGAGTGAAACTTGGAACACATACTGAGTGGCTGAGAAGACCATCAAATCAATGTTAAGCTTGTCATGTGGCGTATTCCAGGGTGTTTACAATGCTGAGCAGGTCATTTGATGTATTCCAGGGTTTTTACAATGTTAAGTGGGTCATTTGACGTATTCCAGGGTTTTTTTACAATGTTAAGCGGGTCATTTGACGTATTCCAGGTTTTTGACAAGGTTAAGCAGGTCATTTGATTTATTCCAGGGTTTTTACAATGTTAAGCAGGTCATTTGACGTATTCTAGGTTTTTGACAATGTTAAGCAGGTCATTTGACGTATTCCAGGGCTTTTACAATGTTAAGCCCGTTATTTGACGTATTCCAGGGTTTTTACAATGTTAAGCAGGTCATTTGACGTATTCCAGGGTTTTTACAATGTTAAGCAGGTCATTTGACGTATTCCAGGGTTTTTACAATGTTAAGTGGGTCATATGGCGTATTCCAGGGTTTTTACAATGTTAAGCAGGTCATTTGACGTATTCCAGGGTTTTTACAATGTTAAGTGGGTCATTTGACGTATTCCAGGGTTTTTACAATGTTAAGCAGGTCATTTGACGTATTCCAGGTTTTTGACAATGTTAAGCAGGTCATGTGGCGTATTCCAGGGTTTTGACAATGTTAAGCAGGTCATGTGGCGTATTCCAGGGTTTTTACAATGTTAAGCGGGTCATGTGGCGTATTCCAGGGTTTTTACAGTGTTAAGCATGTCATGTGGTGTATTCCAGGGTTTTTACAATGTTAAGCGGGTCATTTGGCGTATTCCAGGGTTTTTACAGTGTTAAGCAGGTCATGTGGCGTATTCCAGGGTTTTTACAGTGTTAAGCATGTCATTTGGTGTATTCCAGGGTTTTTACAATGTTAAGCAGGTCATGTGGCGTATTCCAGGGTTTTTACAATGTTAAGCCGGCCATTTGGCGTACTCCAGGTTTTTTACAATGTTAAGCGGGTCATTTGGGGTATTCCAAGTTTTTTTTTTACTGTTAAGCGGGTCATTGGGCATATTCCAAGTTTTTTTTTTACTGTTAAGTGGGTCATTGGGCATATTCAGGGATTTTTGCAATGTTGAACTGGTCATGTGGCATATTCAGGGTTTTTTACAAATCCGCTGGGCTAAGTGGAAGCGGGTGTTGGTGACGCGGTCCATCGCCATCGTTCCCACGGTGATCATCGCCATAGTGACACAGGAGAAGCTGGACGACATGTTGCTGTGGCTGAACGTGCTGCAGAGCGTGCAGCTGCCCTTTGCCCTCCTTCCCATCATGCACTTCACCAACAGTGCCCACGTCATGGGCCACTTCCACAACTCCGTGTGAGCCTGCCCGTCATGTGGTTTAGAGGGGTGATTGTTGTCAGTCTACAGTCATGTGGATTGTTCAGGCCTTTGAGAGATGATTGTTGTCAGTGTGTGGATTGTTCAGGCCTTTGAGAGATGATTGTTGTCAGTGTGTGGATTGTTCAGGCCTTAGAGAAATGATTGTTGTCAGTGTGTGGATTGTTCAGGCCTTTGAGAGATAATTGTTGTCAGTGTGTGGATTGTTAAGGCCTTTGAGAGATGATTGTTGTCAGTGTGTGGATTGTTCAGGCCTTAGAGAAATGATTGTTGGCAGTGTGTGGATTGTTCAGGCCTTTGAGAGATGATTGTTGTCAGTGTGTGGATTGTTCAGGCCTTTGAGAGATGATTGTTGTCAGTGTGTGGATTGTTCAGGCCTTAGAGAGATGATTGTTGTCAGTGTGTGGATTGTTCAGGCCTTAGAGAAATGATTGTTGTCAGTGTGTGGATTGTTCAGGCCTTTGAGAGATGATTGTTGTCAGTGTGTGGATTGTTAAGGCCTTTGAGAGATGATTGTTGTCAGTGTGTGGATTGTTCAGGCCTTAGAGAAATGATTGTTGTCAGTGTGTGGATTGTTTAGGCCTTTGAGAGATGATTGTTGTCAGTGTGTGGATTGTTCAGGCCTTTGAGAGATGATTGTTGTCAGTGTGTGGATTGTTCAGGCCTTAGAGAGATGATTGTTGTCAGTGTGTGGATTGTTCAGGCCTTAGAGAGATGATTGTTGTCAGTGTGTGGATTGTTCAGGTCATAAAGAGATGATTGTTGTCAGTGTGTGGATTGTTCAGGTCATAAAGAGATGATTGTTGTCAGTGTGTGGATTGTTCAGGTCATAAAGAGATGATTGTTGTCAGTGTGTGGATTGTTCAGGTCTTAAAGAGATGATTGTTGTTAGTGTTATTTGTTTAGGCCTTAGAGAGATGATTGTTGTCAGTGTGTGGATTGTTCAGGCTTTAAAGTGATGATTGTTGTCAGTGTGTGATGTGGATTGTTCAGGCCTTAGAGAGATGATTGTTGTCAGTGTATGGATTGTTTAGGCCTTAGAGAAATGATTGTTATCAGTGTGTGGATTGTTCAGGCCTTTGAGAGATGATTGTTGTCAGTGTGTGGATTGTTCAGGCCTTAAAGAGATGATTGTTGTCAGTGTGTGGATTGTTCAGGCCTTTGAGAGATGATTGTTGTCAGTGTGTGGATTGTTCAGGCCTTAAAGAGATGATTGTTGTCAGTGTGTGGATTGTTCAGGTCATAAAGAGATGATTGTTGTCAGTGTGTGGATTGTTCAGGCCTTAGAGAGATGATTGTTGTCAGTGTGTGGATTGTTCAGGCCTTAGAGAGATGATTGTTGTCAGTGTATGGATTGTTCATGCCTTTGAGAGATGATTGTTGTCAGTGTGTGGATTGTTCAGGCCTTAGAGAAATGATTGTCAGTGTGTGGATTGTTCAGGCCTTTGAGAGATGATTGTTGTCAGTGTGTGGATTGTTCAGGCCTTAGAGAGATGATTGTTGTCAGTGTGTGGATTGTTCAGGCTTTAAAGAGATGATTGTTGTCAGTGTGTGGATTGTTCAGGTCATAAAGAGATGATTGTTGGTAGTGTGTGGATTGTTCAGGTCATAAAGAGATGATTGTTGTCAGTGTGTGGATTGTTCAGGCCTTAGAGAGATGATTGTTGTTAGTGTTGTTTGTTTAGGCCTTAGAGAGATGATTGTTGTCAGTGTGTGGATTGTTCAGGCTTTAAAGTGATGATTGTTGTCAGTGTGTGGATTGTTCAGGCTTTAAAGTGATGATTGTTGTCAGTGTGTGGATTGTTTAGGCCTTAGAGAGATGATTGTTGTCAGTGTGTGGATTGTTTAGGCCTTAGAGAGATGATTGTTGTCAGTGTGTGGATTGTTTAGGCCTTAGAGAGATGATTGTTGTCTGTGTGATTATGCAGCTGGTCAGGCATCTTCCTAGCTGATGAAGAGTAGCATATATGGATTTGTCTGAATGCAGTAATGATTCCTTCAGGATCTGAAACCATGGTTTGCACAGGTATTAAAGAGATGACTGTCATGAAAGTGCATTTAACATGCTGTGGAAAAGGTTTGTGTGTGCAAGTGATAGGCGGCATTTTCCATTTTAATTTTGTTGGTTTTTTTTTGCTTGTACATATGCAAATTGGCACATATTTTCATGCAGGTACATGATGATGATAATCTGGACAGGCACTTGAGATATGTTTGTACTAAACATGTGTGTGATGTGCTGTGGAAAAGTTAGTGTGTGCAAATTAGACATCTGTCCATGTTTTTTTTAATTGACATTTATTTTTACATTAGCATTGATTCTTAGGTAATATACATACAGGTGTGGTAGAATATGAGTCACAAAATACATTGTAACGTGTGTGTGTGTGCAGGTTTGTGAGGTGTGTGGTGGGAGCCATTATCTGTCTCATCATGGCTGCCAACATGTACCTGGTGTCACTGTATGTGGTGAGTACACCTGTACCTGATGTAACTGTGGTATGTACACCTGTACGTGGTGTCACTGTAGGTGGTGAGTACACCTGTACCTGGTGTCACTATGTGGTGAGTACACCTGTACCTGGTGTGACTATGTGGTGAGTACACCTGTACCTGGTGTTATTGGTGAGTACACCTGTACCTGGTGTGACTATGTGGGGAGTACACCTGAACCTGGTGTGACTGAGGTGGGTACACCTGTACCTGGTGTGACTATGTGGTGAGTGCACCTGTACCAGATGCACACACACACACCCACACACACACACACACAACATTGATAAACAGACATGCATGACCATGATGTGTGTTGTATGATAGTGTGATGTGTTGTATGATAGTGTGATGTGTTATATTATAGTGTGATGTGTTGTATGATAGTGTGATGTGTTAGTGTGATGTGTTGTATGATAGTGTGATGTGTTAGTGTGATGTGTTGTATGATAGTGTGATGTGTTATATGATAGTGTGATGTGTGTTGTATGATAGTGTGATGCGTTGTATGATAGTGTGATGTTTTGTCTGATAGTGTGATGTTTTGTATGTGTTGTATGATAGTGTGATATGTTGTATGATAGTGTGATATGTTGTATGATAGTGTGGTGTGTGTTGTATGATAGTGTGGTGTGTGTTGTATGATAGTGTGATGTGTGTTGTGTGATAGTGTGATGTGTGTTGTGTGATAGTGTGATGTGTGTTGTGTGATAGCGTGATGCGTTGTATGATAGTGTGATGTGTGTTGTGTGATAGTGTGATGTGTGTTGTGTGATAGCGTGATGCGTTGTATGATAGTGTGATGTGTGTTGTATGATAGTGTGATGTGTGTTGTGTGATAGTGTGATGCGTTGTATGATAGTGTGGTGTGTGTTGTATGATAGTGTGATGTGTGTTGTGTGATAGCATGATGTGTTGTATGATAGTGTGATGCATTGTATGACAGTGGGTTGTGTCATGCTGTGTGTTGTATGATATTGTGATGTGTCATGCTGTGTGTTGTATGATAGTGTGATGTGTCATGCTGTATTGTATGATAGAGTGATGTGTCATGCTGTGTGTTGTATGATAGTGTGATGTGTCATGCTGTGTGTTGTATGATAGTGTGATGTGTCATGCTGTGTGTTGTATGATAGAGTGATGTGTCATGCTGTGTTGTATGATAGTGTGATGTGTCATGCTGTGTTGTATGATAGTGTGATGTGTCATGCTGTGTGTTGTATGATAGTGTGATGTGTCATGCTGTGTGTTGTATGACAGTGTGATGTGTCATGCTGTGTGTTGTATGATATTGTGATGTGTCATGCTGTGTGTTGCATGATAGAGTGATGTGTCATGCTGTGTGTTGTATGATAGAGTGATGTGGCATGCTGTGTTGTATGATAGTGTGATGTGTCATGCTGTGTGTTGTATGATAGAGTGATGTGTCATGCTGTGTGTTGAATGATAGTGTGATGTGTCATGCTGTGTTGTATATTGTGATGTGTCATGCTGTGTTGTATGATAGAGTGATGTGTCATGCTGTGTGTTGTATGATAGTGTGATGTGTCATGCTGTGTGTTGTATGATAGTGTGATGTGTCATGCTGTGTTGTATGATAGAGTGATGTGTCATGCTGTGTTGTATGATAGTGTGATGTGTCATGCTGTGTGTTGTATGATAGAGTGATGTGTCATGCTGTGTGTTGTATGATAGTGTGATGTGTCATGCTGTGTGTTGTATGATAGTGTGATGTGTCATGCTGTGTGTTGTATGATAGTGTGATGTGTCATGCTGTGTGTTGTATGATAGTGTGATGTGTCATGCTGTGTTGTATGATAGAGTGATGTGTCATGCTGTGTGTTGTATGATAGTGTGATGTGTCATGCTGTGTGTTGTATGATAGTGTGATGTGTCATGATGTGTGTTGTATGATAGTGTGATGTGTCATGATGTGTTGTATGATAGTGTGATGTGTCATGCTGTGTGTTGTATGATAGCGTGATGTGTCATGCTGTGTTGTATGATAGAGTGATGTGTCATGCTGTGTGTTGTATGATAGTGTGATGTGTCATGCTGTGTTGTATGATAGTGTGATGTGTCATGCTGTGTTGTATGATAGAGTGATGTGTCATGCTGTGTGTTGTATGATAGTGTGATGTGTCATGCTGTGTTGTATGATAGTGTGATGTGTCATGCTGTGTTGTATGATAGTGTGATGTGTCATGCTGTGTTGTATGATAGTGTGATGTGTCATGCTGTGTGTTGTATGATAGTGTGATGTGTCATGCTGTGTGTTGTATGATAGTGTGATGTGTCATGCTGTGTTGTATGATAGTGTGATGTGTCATGCTGTGTGTTGTATGATAGTGTGATGTGTCATGCTGTGTGTTGTATGATAGTGTGATGTGTCATGCTGTGTTGTATGATAGTGTGATGTGTCATGCTGTGTGTTGTATGATAGTGTGATGTGTCATGCTGTGTGTTGTATGATAGTGTGATGTGTCATGCTGTGTTGTATGATAGTGTGATGTGTCATGCTGTGTTGTATGATAGTGTGATGTGTCATGCTGTGTGTTGTATGATAGTGTGATGTGTCATGCTGTGTGTTGTATGATAGTGTGGTGTGTCATGCTGTGTGTTGTATGATAGTGTGGTGTGTCATGCTGTGTGTTGTATGATAGTGTGGTGTGTCATGCTGTGTGTTGTATGATAGTGTGGTGTGTCATGCTGTGTGTTGTATGATAGTGTGATGTGTCATGCTGTGTTGTATGATAGTGTGATGTGTCATGCTGTGTGTTGTATGATAGTGTGATGTGTCATGCTGTGTGTTGTATGATAGTGTGATGTGTCATGCTGTGTGTTGTATGATAGTGTGATGTGTCATGCTGTGTTGTATGATAGTGTGATGTGTCATGCTGTGTGTTGTATGATAGAGTGATGTGTCATGCTGTGTGTTGTATGATAGTGTGATGTGTCATGCTGTGTTGTATGATAGTGTGATGTGTCATGCTGTGTTGTATGATAGTGTGATGTGTCATGCTGTGTGTTGTATGATAGTGTGATGTTTCAGGATCCCAATCTGCAGTGGTATTTCTATGTCCTGATCGGCTGTGGACTGTTCATCTACACCAGCTTTCTGCTCTACTTGGTGTGTTCACCTGTGTGTGTGTGTGTGTGTGTGTGTGTGTGTGTGTGTGTGTGTCTGTGTGTGTGTGTGTATGTGTGTATGTGTGTGTGTATGTGTGTGTGGTGTGTGTGTGTGTGTTTGTGTGTGTACACCTGTGTGTAACAGTGTGCATGTGTGTGTACATGTGTGTGTGTGTCTCTGTGTATGTGATGTGTGTGTACATGTGTGTACATGTTTGTGTGTGTGTGTGTGTGTACTCGTGTGTATCAGTGTGCATATGTGTGTACATGTGAGTGCGTGTATGTCTGTGTGTGTATGTGATGTGTGTGAGTATGTGTGCCTTTGCGCATGTTTGCGTGTGTGTGTGTGTGTGTGTGCATGCACACATGAATATCTATGGATGCATCTGTTAGCCTATGTAAGAGGATATTTTGCCAATGGTATGTTTACCTCCAAAGTTTACCTCCAAAGTAGCACTGGGAGAAAAAGGAGGGAGGCGTATTAGATGTACACTTCTTGGTAATTTGCATGTGGTGTGGCTGTGATGTTTGAGGTACACTTCCTTGGTAATTTCCATGTGGTGTGGCTGTGATGTTTGAGGTACACTTCCTTGGTAATTTCCATGTGGTGTGGCTGTGATGTTTGAGGTACACTTCCTTGGTAATTTCCATGTGGTGTGGCTGTGATGTTTGAGGTACACTTCCTTGGTAATTTCCATGTGGTGTGGCTGTGATGTTTGAGGTACACTTCCTTGGTAATTTGTATGTGGTGTGGCTGTGATGTTTGAGGTACACTTGGTAATTTCCATGTGGTGTGGCTGTGATGTTTGAGGTACACTTCCTTGGTAATTTCCATGTGGTGTGGCTGTGATGTTTGAGGTACACTTCCTTGGTAATTTGTATGTGGTGTGGCTGTGATGTTTGAGGTACACTTGGTAATTTCCATGTGGTGTGGCTGTGATGTTTGAGGTACACTTCCTTGGTAATTTCCATGTGGTGTGGCTGTGATGTTTGAGGTACACTTGGTAATTTCCATGTGGTATGGCTGTGATGTTTGAGGTACACTTCCTTGGTAATTTCCATGTGGTGTGGCTGTGATGTTTGAGGTACACGTGGTAATTTCCATGTGGTGTGGCTGTGATGTTTGAGGTACACGTGGTAATTTCCATGTGGTATGGCTGTGATGTTTGAGGTACACGTGGTAATTTCCATGTGGTATGGCTGTGATGTTTGAGGTACACGTGGTAATTTCCATGTGGTATGGCTGTGATGTTTGAGGTACACGTGGTAATTTCCATGTGGTATGGCTGTGATGTTTGAGGTACACTTGGTAATTTCCATGTGGTATGGCTGTGATGTTTGAGGTACACTTCCTTGGTAATTTCCATGTGGTGTGGCTGTGATGTTTGAGGTACACTTCCTTGGTAATTTCCATGTGGTGTGGCTGTGATGTTTGAGGTACACTTCCTTGGTAATTTCCATGTGGTATGGCTGTGATGTTTGAGGTACACTTCCTTGGTAATTTCCATGTGGTGTGGCTGTGATGTTTGAGGTACACTTGGTAATTTCCATGTGGTATGGCTGTGATGTTTGAGGTACACTTCCTTGGTAATTTCCATGTGGTGTGGCTGTGATGTTTGAGGTACACTTCCTTGGTAATTTGTATGTGGTGTGGCTGTGATGTTTGAGGTACACTTGGTAATTTCCATGTGGTGTGGCTGTGATGTTTGAGGTACACTTCCTTGGTAATTTCCATGTGGTGTGGCTGTGATGTTTGAGGTACACTTCCTTGGTAATTTCCATGTGGTATGGCTGTGATGTTTGAGGTACACTTCCTTGGTAATTTCCATGTGGTGTGGCTGTGATGTTTGAGGTACACTTCCTTGGTAATTTCCATGTGGTGTGGCTGTGATGTTTGAGGGTTTGTTTTTTGTTGGTTTGCAGGCCATGGGGATTTCAAACTACCTGAAGCTGAAGGTATTGATGTGCATGTCTGTAGTGTCTGTCTGCCTGTGTGCGTTGGTGTGTATGTCTGTATTGTCTGTCTGTGTGTGTGTTGGTGTGTATGTCTGTATTGTCTCTGTGTGTGTGTTGGTGTGCATGTCTGTATTGTCTGTGTGTGTGTGTTGGTGTGTATGTCTGTATTGTCTCTGTCTGTGTTTTGTGCATGTCTGTATTGTCTGTGTGTGTGTGTGTTGGTGTGCATGTCTGTATTGTCTGTGTGTGTGTGTGTGTTGGTGTGCATGTCTGTATTGTCTGTGTGCGTGTTGGTGTGCATGTCTGTATTGTCTGTGTGTGTGTTGGTGTGCATGTCTGTATTGTCTGTGTGTGTGTTGGTGTGCATGTCTGTATTGTCTGTGTGTGTGTGTTGATGTGCATGTCTGTATTGTCTGTGTGTGTGTGTTGGTGTGTATGTCTGTATTGTCTGTCTGTGTGTGTGTGTTGGTGTGCATGTCTGTATTGTCTGTGTGTGTGTTGGTGTGTATGTCTGTATTGTCTGTGTGTGTGTGTGTTGGTGTGCATGTCTGTATTGTCTGTGTGTGTGTTGGTGTGCATGTCTGTATTGTCTGTGTGTGTGTGTGTTGGTGTGCATGTCTGTATTGTCTGTGTGTGTGTTGGTGTGCATGTCTGTATTGTCTGTGTGTGTGTTGGTGTGCATGTCTGTATTGTCTGTGTGTGTGTGTGTTGGTGTGCATGTCTGTATTGTCTGTGTGTGTGTTGGTGTGCATGTCTGTATTGTCTGTGTGTGTGTGTTGGTGTGCATGTTTGTATTGTCTGTGTGTGTGTGTTGGTGTGTATGTTTGTATTGTCTGTGTGTGTGTGTGTTGGTGTGCATGTCTGTATTGTCTGTGTGTGTGTGTTGGTGTGTATGTCTGTATTGTCTGTGTGTGTGTGTGTTGGTGTGTATGTCTGTATTGTCTGTCTGTGTGTGTGTGTTGGTGTGCATGTTTGTATTGTCTGTCTGTGTGTGTGTGTTGGTGTGTATGTCTGTATTGTCTGTCTGTGTGTGTGTGTTGGTGTGCATGTCTGTATTGTCTGTGTGTGTGTGTTGGTGTGTATGTCTGTATTGTCTGTCTGTGTGTGTGTGTTGGTGTGCATGTCTGTATTGTCTGTGTGTGTGTGTGTGTTGGTGTGTATGTCTGTATTGTCTGTCTGTGTGTGTGTGTTGGTGTGCATGTCTGTATTGTCTGTGTGTGTGTGTTGGTGTGTATGTCTGTATTGTCTGTCTGTGTGTGTGTGTTGGTGTGTATGTCTGTATTGTCTGTGTGTGTGTGTTGGTGTGTATGTCTGTATTGTCTGTGTGTGTGTGTTGGTGTGTATGTCTGTATTGTCTGTGTGTGTGTTGGTGTGTATGTCTGTATTGTCTGTCTGTGTGTGTGTGTTGGTGTGTATGTCTGTATTGTCTGTGTGTGTGTTGGTGTGTATGTCTGTATTGTCTGTCTGTGTGTGTGTGTTGGTGTGCATGTCTGTATTGTCTGTGTGTGTGTGTTGGTGTGTATGTCTGTATTGTCTGTCTGTGTGTGTGTGTTGGTGTGCATGTCTGTATTGTCTGTGTGTGTGTGTTGGTGTGTATGTCTGTATTGTCTGTCTGTGTGTGTGTGTTGGTGTGCATGTCTGTATTGTCTGTGTGTGTGTGTGTGTTGGTGTGTATGTCTGTATTGTCTGTCTGTGTGTGTGTGTTGGTGTGCATGTCTGTATTGTCTGTGTGTGTGTGTGTGTTGGTGTGCATGTCTGTATTGTCTGTCTGTGTGTGTGTGTTGGTGTGCATGTCTGTATTGTCTGTAGTGTGTGTGTGTTGGTGTGCATGTCT
The DNA here is from genome assembly GCF_041734735.1 of Babylonia areolata. NCBI lineage: Eukaryota > Metazoa > Mollusca > Gastropoda > Neogastropoda > Buccinidae > Babylonia > Babylonia areolata. The sequence goes on along the minus strand of NC_134890.1, from coordinate 34,787,799 downwards.
GTTTCTGTCTGCTTGTTGCTGCACACACACACACACACACACACACACACACACACACACACACACACATGTGTATGTACATTATGTTTTGGAGAGAGAGAGAGAGAGATGAGACACCCAAGTTAACTGTGCCCACTGTCCCTGTCAGAGGTGGCTGCTGAACGTCTGCGGCTGTGACCTGCAGTCAGTGGAGCGCGACATGGAACGACGACACCACCTGGTCTACCCACGCCTGAGTGACCACGGTGAGGGGGATGGTCACCATGACGACACACCCCACTCTGAGGGATCGTCTGCTGCTTAATGCCCACTGTGATGCTGGTCACCATGACAACACAGCCCACATCGTCTGCTGCCTAGTGCCCACTTTTGGCAACTGAGTGCACTTAGCTCACGTAAAAGATCCCAAGGCAACAAAGGGGTTGTTTGTGGCAAATTTCTGTAGAAATACCCATTTTGGTAGTGAAACAAAAGTGTTTGCAGACAGACCAAAAACAAAAAAGAAAAGAAGGAAAAAAGGTGGTGGTGCACTGTAGTGATGCACTGTCCTCGCCGAGAGCAGCCTGAATTTGACGCAGAGACATCTGTTGGGACAAAAATGTCACACACTACTGTGTAATACAATGCAGTATCGGTATCAGTTGCTCAAGGAGGCGTCACTACGTTCGGACAAATCCATACACACTACACCACATCTGCCAAGCAGATGTCTGACCAGCAGTGTAACCCAACACGCTTAGTCAGGCCTTGAGAGAAAGAAAATTGTCAAAAAAAAAAAAAAAGGAAGAAAAAAAGAGAAGTAAATGAATGTTCAAGCTAAAAGATAAATAAACAGATGAATAAATAAATAAATTTTTTAAAAAGTAAAAAAAGATGATAATAATATTGCTGTACAATGCAGTACAGTACAAAAACCCCATGCGACACAGTAGAATACAATACAACAAAATACAAACCAGTGCAGTACAGTAAGTACAACACAACGCAACATGACGCAACACAACACAGCACCACATGACACGTTCTTGTCATTGTTCAGTCACACTGTGGTGTTGAGGTGTTTGTTGTTCAGATCAGTGTGTGGGAGGTGAAGGATTCCTTTCTGTGTCAGTGTGTTGTTCAGATCAGTGTGTGGGAGGTGAAGGATTCCTTTCTGTGTCAGTGTGTTGTTCAGATCAGTGTGTGGGAGGTGAAGGATTCCTTTCTATGTCAGTGTGTTGTTCAGATCAGTGTGTGGGAGGTGAAGGATTCCTTTCTATGTCAGTGTGTTGTTCAGATCAGTGTGTGGGAGGTGAAGGATTCCTTTCTGTGTCAGTGTGTTGTTCAGATCAGTGTGTGGGAGGTGAAGGATTCCTTTCTGTGTCAGTGTGTTGTTCAGATCAGTGTGTGGGAGGTGAAGGATTCCTTTCTGTGTCAGTGTGTTTGTTGTTCAGATCAGTGTGTGGGAGGTGAAGGATTCCTTTCTGTGTCAGTGTGTTGTTCAGATCAGTGTGTGGGAGGTGAAGGATTCCTTTCTGTGTCAGTGTGTTGTTCAGATCAGTGTGTGGGAGGTGAAGGATTCCTTTCTATGTCAGTGTGTTGTTCAGATCAGTGTGTGGGAGGTGAAGGATTCCTTTCTGTGTCAGTGTGTTGTTCAGATCAGTGTGTGGGAGGTGAAGGATTCCTTTCTGTGTCAGTGTGTTGTTCAGATCAGTGTGTGGGAGGTGAAGGATTCCTTTCTGTGTCAGTGTGTTGTTCAGATCAGTGTGTGGGAGGTGAAGGATTCCTTTCTGTGTCAGTGTGTTGTTCAGATCAGTGTGTGGGAGGTGAAGGATTCCTTTCTGTGTCAGTGTGTTGTTCAGATCAGTGTATGGGAGGTGAAGGATTCCTTTCTGTGTCAGTGTGTTGTTCAGATCAGTGTATGGGAGGTGAAGGATTCCTTTCTGTGTCAGTGTGTTGTTCAGATCAGTGTATGGGAGGTGAAGGATTCCTTTCTGTGTCAGTGTGCTTGTTGTTCAGATCAGTGTGTGGGAGGTGAAGGGTTCCTTTCTGTGTCAGTATGTTGTTCAGATCAGTGTGTGGGAGGTGAAGGGTTCCTTTCTGTGTCAGTGTGTTTGTTGTTCAGATCAGTGTGTGGGAGGTGAAGGATTCCTTTCTGTGTCAGTGTGTTTGTTGTTCAGATCAGTGTGTGGGAGGTGAAGGATTCCTTTCTGTGTCAGTGTGTTGATCAGATCAGTGTGTGGGAGGTGAAGGATTCCTTTCTGTGTCAGTGTGTTGTTCAGATCAGTGTATGGGAGGTGAAGGATTCCTTTCTGTGTCAGTGTGTTGTTCAGATCAGTGTATGGGAGGTGAAGGATTCCTTTCTGTGTCAGTGTGTTGTTCAGATCAGTGTGTGGGAGGTGAAGGATTCCTTTCTGTGTCAGTGTGTTGTTCAGATCAGTGTGTGGGAGGTGAAGGATTCCTTTCTGTGTCAGTGTGTTTGTTGTTCAGATCAGTGTGTGGGAGGTGAAGGATTCCTTTCTGTGTCAGTGTGTTGTTCAGATCAGTGTGTGGGAGGTGAAGGATTCCTTTCTGTGTCAGTGTGTTGTTCAGATCATTGTGTGGGAGGTGAAAAATTCCTTTCTGTGTCAGTGTGTTGTTCAGATCAGTGTGTGGGAGGTGAAGGATTCCTTTCTGTGTCAGTGTGTTGTTCAGATCAGTGTGTGGGAGGTGAAGGATTCCTTTCTGTGTCAGTGTGTTGTTCAGATCAGTGTGTGGGAGGTGAAGGATTCCTTTCTGTGTCAGTGTGTTGTTCAGATCAGTGTGTGGGAGGTGAAGGATTCCTTTCTGTGTCAGTGTGTTTGTTGTTCAGATCAGTGTGTGGGAGGTGAAGGATTCCTTTCTGTGTCAGTGTGCTTGTTGTTCAGATCAGTGTGTGGGAGGTGAAGGATTCCTTTCTGTGTCAGTGTGTTGTTCAGATCAGTGTGTGGGAGGTGAAGGATTCCTTTCTGTGTCAGTGTGTTTGTTGTTCAGATCAGTGTGTGGGAGGTGAAGGATTCCTTTCTGTGTCAGTGTGTTGTTCAGATCAGTGTGTGGGGGGTGAAGGATTCCTTTCTGTGTCAGTGTGTTGTTCAGATCAGTGTGTGGGAGGTGAAGGATTCCTTTCTGTGTCAGTGTGTTTGTTGTTCAGATCAGTGTGTGGGAGGTGAAGGATTCCTTTCTGTGTCAGTGTGCTTGTTTGGGAGGTGTCAAAGAATGTGGAGATATTTTGTTTGTTGCAAGTGTGTGTGTGTGTGTGGTGGTGTTTTTTTTTTTGTGAGTGTGTGCACAAAATGATCAGATGCAAACTAGTTACTCAAAAGTATCTTTTTGATATTGTATAAAGTGATCAAAATTACTTTGTTGTGATATATTTTGAAACCGCATTTAGGTGTGACAATATGGAATATACAGAAAATCTGATAATGCACAAAGTGGTCAGTGTTAGTTTGTTGTGATAGATTTGGAAACCACATGCAGGTGAGATGACTGTACGGTAGACACAGAAAATCAAAATCACCATCACTGCTTTGTGTTGACACTGTCATCTGTCTGTTCTGTGTGTACTCGTCTTTTGCAACCCAGTCAGTGTTAGAGGTGCCAAATACAATGATGATAGTCTTTTGCAATTCAGTCAGTGTTAGAGGTGCCAAATACAATGATGATAGTCTTTTGCAATTCAGTCAGTGTTAGAGGTGCCAGATACAATGATGATAGTCTTTTGCAGTCCAGTCAGTGTTAGAGGTGCCAAATACAATGATGATAGTCTTTTGCAGTCCAGTCAGTGTTAGAGGTGCCAGATACAATGATGATAGTGACTGCATTATTTTCAGATGATTAGAACATGGAACTACTACAAACCATAGAAGGGAATTTTGAAACCTACCCTATAACTATTTCCTGACAAGTGTTTCATTCACAAATGTGCACAGTACGCGAACAACAGAGAGAGACAGAGAGAGAGAGAGATTACTGATTATGATAGAAGAATTTTAATCTGTAAACTCAAAGATTTAGATTCTAATTACAGTGTCATTTATGCTTTTTAACCTTTGGATTTTAATTCGTAAAATAGTTTAATTTTTGTTGACAGTTTTATTGATGTTTGACGTAGTGTTAGCCATGAGAAGATGTTCATGGTCAGTAGTGCAGTAATCATCACAGAGGATTGAATCTTGTGATGACAATCCCATGTGGTCAGTAATCATCACAGATGATTGAATCTGGTGATGACAATCCTTTGTGGTCAGTAATCATCCCAGATGATTGAATCTTGTGATGACAATCCTTTGTGATCAGTAATCATCACAGATGATTGAATCTTGTGATGACAATCCTTTGTGGTCAGTAATCATCACAGAGGATTGAATCTGGTGATGACAATCCTTTGTGGTCAGTAATCATCACAGATGATTGAATCTTTTGACAGAAATCCTTTGTGGTTAGTAATCATCACAGATGATTGAATCTGGTGATGACAATCCTTTGTGGTCAGTAATCATCACAGATGATTGAATCTTGTGATGACAATCCTTTGTGGTCAGTAATCATCACAGATGATTGAATCTGGTGATGACAATCCTTTGTGGTCAGTAATCATCACGGATGATTGAATCTGGTGATGACAATCCTTTGTGGTCAGTAATCATCCCAGATGATTGAATCTGGTGATGACAATCCTTTGTGATCAGCAGGGCAGTAATCATGATGTGTGATGGAATCTCTTGAGGTAGATGGCTGATTACCATTTCTTGCCGTATGGCAAAGCACAAGCCACCACCCCACCCCAAACATGGAGAACCACTGTTGTTAACAGTTACCTCACTATTCTCAACATTGATGTCTGTCTTGTTTAGGAGGCAAGAATCTCATTATTGTGTTTACAGTGTGCTCTGTGGTCATATTTGCCACATTGATTTGCTTTTGTACTCCAAATTAGTGCATTCGATATGTTTGTGAATATGAAATGATGATATGCTATGGCTTTGGTTTTTGAAAGCAGAGATAGATCACTGATTCCTTCTGTCGTTGAAAGCACAGCTAGATCACTGTGATTCAGGGATTCCTTCTGTCGTTGAAAGCACAGCTAGATCACTGTGATTCAGGGATTCCTTCTGTCGTTGAAAGCAGAGATAGATCACTGTGATTCAGGGATTCCTTCTGTCGTTGAAAGCAGAGATAGATCACTGTGATTCAGGGATTCCTTCTGTCGTTGAAAGCAGAGATAGATCACTGTGATTCCTTCTGTCGTTGAAAGCAGAGATAGATCACTGTGATTCCTTCTGTTGTTGAAAGCACAGATAGATCACTGTGATTCCTTCTGTTGTTGAAAGCACAGATAGATCACTGTGATTCCTTCTGTTGTTGAAAGCACAGATAGATCACTGTGATTCCTTCTGTCGTTGAAAGCACAGATAGATCACTGTGATTCCTTCTGTCGTTGAAAGCGCAGATAGATAAACGTTATTCCTTTTGTCATTGATAGGGTATGACTGTTCATTGTGACTGCACTGTAGAGAGGACAGAGCCCATGAAATAGTGTAATGTAGGTAAGGTTTGTTCATGTGATGTGTGTGTATGTTTACATCCATCGTTAACTAATATGTTAATACACTGAAAAGTATTCTTTTTACATTGTTGGAAGTGTTGATATTATCATTTGATGCAAAATTTCATATAATTATGTAGTATTTCCATTGTTGGAAAGGTGTGATATTGTAAATATTGTTGATATGAGTCAAAGTCCACATTTTTCCAAAATAGGGCATTGTTGGAAAGGGTTTATTTTTGCCTTTGGTTGATGTTTTTTTTTTGCATTTCTTTCTTTTGGTGGATATTATTATAAAAGAAATCACATTCAAATATCACTAGATAAGTAGACATGACTGTAAACTGACTTGTGGTCTGACTTAGGGATCCAAGCCCTAGACACAGTAGACATGACGTCATCATAAACTGACTTGTGGTCTGACTTACTGATCCAAGCCCTAGACATTGTAGACATGAACAGTAGACATGACATCACAACGAACTGATAGACATGAACAGTAGACATGACATCACAACGAACTGACTCGTGATGATCCTTCTGTGAGATGTCAGTGATGGACTGTGCATGGTGTCAGTGACCTTGCTGAAGTTTACCATTTTTCACAGTGCAGTTCAGCGCCACGTCTTTGCTCCGGCATTCTGTGATGGAGGTTGTACTCTGAAAGCCAGTGCTATAATACTATCGTTTTCGATGAAATCTGAACAATGACATTTCCCCCCTTTTTCCCTTGATTGCTACAGTGTAGTTATAATGCATATTGATGACATATTCCATGTTAATTTTGTGTGACATTTTGTGGTGAATCTGAAGACAATTTTTCTGCATTTAAGAAATTACATGTATGTATGACAGTCCTTCATGTCTTACTATGTATGTATGACAGTCCTTCATGTCTTACTATGTATGTATGACAGTCCTTCATGTCTTACTATGTATGTATGACAGTCTGTCATGTCTTACTATGTATGTATGACAGTCCTTCATGTCTTACTATGTATGTATGACAGTCCTTCATGTCTTACTATGTATGTATGACAGTCCTTCATGTCTTACTATGTATGTATGACAGTCCTTCATGTCTTACTGTGTATGTATGACAGTCTGTCATGTCTTACTGTGTATGTATGACAGTCCTTCATGTCTTATTGTGTATGTATGACAGTCTGTCATGACTTACTGTGTATGTATGACAGTCCTTCATGTCTTACTATGTATGTATGACAGTCCTTCATGTCTATGTATGTATGACAGTCCTTCATGTCTTACTATGTATGTATGACAGTCCTTCATGTCTATGTATGTATGACAGTCCTTCATGTCTATGTATGTATGACAGTCCTTCATGTCTTACTATGTATGTATGACAGTCCTTCATGTCTATGTATGTATGACAGTTCTTCATGTCTATGTATGTATGACAGTCTGTCATGTCTTACTGTGTATGTATGACAGTCCTTCATGTCTTATTGTGTATGTATGACAGTCCTTCATGTCTTACTGTGTATGTATGACAGTCCTTCATGTCTTACTATGTATGTATGACAGTCCTTCATGTCTATGTATGTATGACAGTCCTTCATGTCTTACTATGTATGTATGACAGTCCTTCATGTCTTATTGTGTATGTATGACAGTCCTTCATGTCTTATTGTGTATGTATGACAGTCCTTCATGTCTTAGTATGTATGTATGACAGTCCTTCATGTCTTACTATGTATGTATGACAGTCCTTCATGTCTTACTATGTATGTATGACAGTCCTTCATGTCTTACTGTGTATGTATGACAGTCCTTCATGTCTATGTATGTATGACAGTCCTTCATGTCTTACTATGTATGTATGACAGTCCTTCATGTCTTATTGTGTATGTATGACAGTCCTTCATGTCTTATTGTGTATGTATGACAGTCCTTCATGTCTTACTGTGTATGTATGACAGTCCTTCATGTCTTACTGTGTATGTATGACAGTCCTTCATGTCTATGTATGTATGACAGTCCTTCATGTCTTACTGTGTATGTATGACAGTCCTTCATGTCTTACTGTGTATGTATGACAGTCCTTCATGTCTTACTGTGTATGTATGACAGTCTGTCATGTCTTACTGTGTATGTATGACAGTCCTTCATGTCTTACTGTGTATGTATGACAGTCTGTCATGTCTTACTGTGTATGTATGACAGTCTGTCATGTCTTACTGTGTATGTATGACAGTCTGTCATGTCTTATTGTGTATGTATGACAGTCCTTCATGTCTTACTGTGTATGTATGACAGTCCTTCATGTCTTACTGTGTATGTATGACAGTCCTTCATGTCTTACTGTGTATGTATGACAGTCTGTCATGTCTTACTATGTATGTATGACAGTCCTTCATGTCTTACTATGTATGTATGACAGTACGTCATGTCTTACTGTGTATTTATGACAGTCTGTCGTGTCTTACTATGTATGTATGACTAATCCGTGTCTTACTATGTATGTATGACTAATCCGTGTCTTACTATGTATGTATGACAGTCTGTCATGTCTTACTATGTATGTATGACTAATCCGTGTCTTACTATCACCACCATAACAACAAAAGAGGCAACTGATGTCCCGACTATCTGAGCTAGAATTGGATTATAGTAGAGTGTCTTGCTCAAGTTATATCATTACTCTCTCAGCCAAGAAGGCTTCAGGACAGTCAGCACTGGGATGGTCCTCTAAGGCCAGCTAGCCCCCAAGGCTGCAGCACTAAGAACCAGTGCAATCTTGTCCCCCTAGTTTGAGAGTCATAGTTCTTCACAAAATACAAACTTGTAAATGAATTCCCATTGTGTGGATAAACCTTTCATCACACAGCTCACTTTTGCTGTTGGCCTAACTGCAAGCTGATGTCAGTCTCTGACGAAGTCTAGTAAGCTGAGCCAGTATATTGTGTCGTAATAACAAATTGTGGTGCCTTCTTATGTGTTATCTTGTGTGAAATTTTGCTGTCAGTCTCAAGACAATTTTCCTGCCATGAATAATTATATTGCATAGTTTTAACTCATAGTGGTCCTTATTCCATGCTAGTTTTGTCTGATATTTTGCTGTCAATCTCAAGACAATTTTCCTTCATTAAAAGAAAATGTATAGATTGTTACTGTGTTGCTTAATTTTGTGAGAGTGTGTGTGTGTGTGTGTGTGGCCACAATATTGTTAGATAAGTCATAGTAGCTGCTCCATATAGAGTATAATCATAAAATACTAGTCGTGTGTATAACAGCATCAGTATTAGTGAAGCAGTGTTTATGCCATCTTTATGAATAATGTCCAGTTGGGCTGCTGTTAGTATTATAAGAATATAACACTTGTATTTTTTGAAATACCAATGTTTCTTGAAATTCCAGTCCTTCGCCAGTTTACTTTCTTAATTTACAAAGTCCACTTTTAATTTTTTGTTTGATTAAAAACATGGAAAAGAAGATGGCAAGAGTGTATGGAAAGCTGAACACTGTGTACAATAGAATGTCGCAGTGTATATCATTCATTTTGCTATGTTCTTTTGTCCTCTGTAGTAACTATCTTCTTCAGTCCTCATATATTTTTTTATCTGTTGGTGTTTTGCTCAAAAATTTTCTGATATGATTTATTTATCTATTGATATTTGCTGAGAAATGCTTATACTTAAAAGGTAGCCAAATTAGACCATTTTTACGAAATGATTTTCAGGATTATAGTGCTGTTTCCATATTACACAGATTTGCATTTTGGCGATGTTATTACATACATTTTTTTCTTTATTCTATTTTGTTTTGGTGTTAAGACAGACGAATTGAGTGGCCCCAGAGAGCCATGGAAGAAAGTCAGTGTCAGTGAAACACAGTGTTCATTTGTACAGGGTGGGGCTTTGGGTCTTCATCAAGCAGGACCATGGATCATGCTACCTTATTGAAAATGGAGATTTTGTTGTTGTGTTGCTGTTGTTGTTGTTGGTGTTGTTGTTGTTGTTGTGTTGTTGTTGTTGTTGTTATTGTGTTGGTGTTCTGCGACAGGAAACTTACATAACACTCCCCAGGAATAGAAATTCCCACATAACTTTTAGTTGTCAAACAACAACAACAACAACAACAACTGTACTTGTCTCCCCCCCCCCCCCCCCCCCCTTATTGAAGAGACGGTTGATGAAAGTAACTGGCAGTCTCACAGCAGAGCAATTGAAGTCAGCAGACATGAACCATTGTACAAGCTGTGTACTGCACAGGAAAAAAGACGTCATTGTTTCGTTACTAACACGAAGAAAGAAGTCACCAGTCACACACATAACTTGACGCTTTCCGCGTTGACACACTGTGTTCTAAGAACACATCTTGTCTCAGTGAAAAGGGGGTAGTGATAGTTATATTCACAGAACACACCTTGCCTCATTCACAGAACACACCTCACACCTTGCCTCATTCACAGAACACACCTCACACCTTGCCTCATTCACACAACACACCTTGTCTCATTCACAGAACACACCTTGCCTCATTCACAGAACACACCTCACACCTTGCCTCATTCACAGAACACACCTCACACCTTGCCTCATTCACAGAACACACCTCACACCTTGCCTCATTCACAGAACACACCTTGTCTCATTCACAGAACACACCTTGTCTCATTCACAGAACACACCTCACACCTTGCCTCATTCACAGAACACACCTCACACCTTGCCTCATTCACAGAACACACCTTGTCTCATTCACAGAACACACCTCACACCTTGCCTCATTCACAGAACACACCTCACACCTTGCCTCATTCACAGAACACACCTTGTCTCATCCAATCTGTTCTGCATCGCCGGCAAGATCTTTGCCCGCATCATACTGAACAGACTGGTTGACCATGTCTCCAACATAGTCATCCCTGAAGCACAGTGCGGCTTCCACTCGGGCAGGGGAACATGTGACATGGTGTTTGCCGTACGCCAGATGCAAGAGAAGTGCCGTGAGCAAAACAAGGAGCTCCACATGGTCTTTGTAGACCTGACTAAGGCCTTCGACATGGTGAGCCGCCGTGGTCTGTGGAAAATCCTCCTAAAGTTCGGCTGCCCAGAGAGCCTAATCCAGCTGATTGCGTCATTCCACGATGGCATGCAGGCGAGAGTACAGGAAAATACTGTCAGATCTGTTCTCTGTGGTAAATGGAGTGAAGCAGGGCTGCGTCCTGGCACCCACACTGTTCTCCATTCTCTTCTCTGCCATGCCGATTGACACCTTCCAAGACTGTGACCGGGGCATCTACGTTCAGTTCCGCACAGATGGGAAACTTTTCAACTTGCGGCGACTCCACGCCAGGTCCAGGGTGTTTGAGACACTGTTGAGAGAGTTCCTCTTCACTGATGACTGCTCTTGCTGCACACTCCCATTAGGACATGCAGTTCATTGTGGACAGGTTCTCAACCTCCTGCAGGCGCTTTGGACTCACCATCAGCCTCAGGAAGACCGAGTCCATGTACCAACCAGCTAGCTCACAGAACGCCAGTGCCTCCCCCCCACCTGCAATCAAGATCGATGACGCAGAGATCAAGTCAGTCTACAAGTTTTGCTACCTGGGCAGAACCCTATGCAGCAACGGAGCCCTTGATGCAAAAGTGACGCTGCGCATCACCAACGCCAGCTCCACCTTTGGCAGACTCAACAACAGGCTGTGGAACAACAAAGGCATCAGGCTCAGCACCAAAATCAAAACCTACAGAGCTGTTGTGCTGACCACCTTGTTGTACTGCTGTGAAACATGGATGACGTATCGCCGTCACATTCAACAACTTGAGCAGTTTCACCAGAGATGCCTACGAAAGATCCTCGGCATAAAGTGGCAAGACAGGGTCTCCAACCTCCAGGTCCTAGAGAGGAGCGGCCTGCCCAGCATCGAAAGCCTGCTGATCCAGTGCCAGCTACGCTGGACAGGACACGTTGGAAGACCCTGCAAGCGCTTAAAGGACACATTGAAGACTAACCTCAAAGCCTGTGACATAGACATCGCTTCCTGGGAAACTGATGCCCTTGACCGCTCTCGCTGGAGGATGCTGTGCTCTAGTAGCATAAAAACGTTTGAAAACAAGAGAATGCTGGCCATTAAGGAGAAGCGTGAGCGAAGGAAGCAAGGCTCAACTTCTGGAGACGTTTTCCCTTGCAACACCTGTGGGAAGTGCTGCACATCCAGAATCGGCCTCTTCTCCCATACGAGGACACACACCGACAGATAAGCCTGCCTGCCTACTCATCCGTCGGTCCGACGGGAGACTCCATCAGTATAATTACATAAAAGATGGCTGTGTCTCACGTGAATACATTTTGAATGACGACACACCATAGTATAATTACACACAAGATGGCTGTGTCCACGTGAACACATCTTGAATAACGACATGGGGGCTCACTGTGCGTCATCTTTCTTGGCGGACCAAGAGCTGACCACGTCTTCATGCACATGACCACGCAGTTTGTGACAGCGAGAGGATCCATAGATGAGCGAGACATCCCTTATGCGCTGCCTCATGCGGTCAGTCAAGGGAGGCTCCCAGTCAGCCAACCCCCGTGTGTGCAGGGCGTCACGTGGTACTGTGGCTCTGAATCTGTACAAAGGGCTAGTACCGGGTTTGTGAGGAGAGGCGGTGACGAAGGTCGGTTTCAGTTGTCTTCTCATGTTCTCTTTTGATTGTGAAGCAGCCTGACAGCTGGCTGTTCCGTGGAGGGGTGGGACAGCCTGACAGCTGGCTGTTCCGTGGAGGGTTGGGACAGCCTGACAGCTGGCTGTTCCGTGGAGGGTTGGGACAGCCTGACAGCTGGCTGTTCCGTGGAGGGGTGGGACAGCCTGACCCAGTGCAGACCTGTCTGCAGACGTGCTGGGGGGGAGGGAAGGTGGGGTGAGGGCCAGGAGGGATGGAGAACGGTCAGGGGGCGACACACGCTGATGACCACCCTCTGTTGCTGGCACGTCTGCTGCCTGTTCCCAGGTCCTGGGCTGCAGTGAACGATCCAGCATGAACTTCTGCTTGGGCTGGGCTCCTGCACTGAAAGGCCTGGACACTTGTCTGGTGCTGTTCCCCGGTGTGTGAGGTGGGTCTGAACGTCTGTCTGAACTTTGGCACGTTCCGCCTTCTGGAGGGAGGGCCTGGGTTTCCAGGGGCATGTTGAGGCCATTCTTTAGAAGCTGATGAAAAATCCTCGGCGCCCACGTTTTGAAATAGTTCATCCTTCTGTCGATCTGTCGCCGTTTGGTCAGCAGGAGGAACGCCCTTTTCAACAGCCCCACACTGTCCACTTCCACACACCCGTCCAGACAGCTCGCACTGTGGCAGCGCGTATGGGTGTTGCCGACCCTCCACTGACTGTTGCAAGGCTTTAGGTGAGGGAGGTGAGTGCCTGTGTGTTTGTGGTCCACACTGTCTCCACCGCTGCCTGAAGGTTTTTCCTCACCTTGGTCACTTCTGCCCTGAGGTTCAGGTGTGGAGTGGTGTCCAGCTTTGTCTCGTGTGTCCGTCCTCCTGGCGTGAACACAGCTTTCAGTGGATGACTTCTGCTTTCTGGGCCTGTCCTGTGGAGGGCGTGTCTGGCACGTGTCTGTCTGTGGCTTGTGTGGGCGTGGCTCTGGGACCAACGTGGGAGGAGCCTCTTCGTCTGAACTCTGACCTTCCGGTGTGACACGTTCGCCAGGACTGCGCTGGTCACGTGATGCTGTGTCGTCTGCTCTATCTGTGGATCTGGACTGGGCCTGAAACAGGGAGTTGCATCTTTTGATCCACTCGCATTCACACCTCAATGATGATAATTATTCACGCGTATCATTTGGGCAGTAATTCCCAATTTTAGCATCCTAAATTTTGGCACGTACTTAAATGAAAATTTATTGAGCATCGATCCTATATTGATCCTACCAAACAAATGATCGAACCAATACAACCAACTACTGAAAAACAGGAAACGGAGGAGAAGAAGGAGTAAAAGCAAAAGAGGAAGAAAAAAACAAAGAAGGAGAAACAGCAGAAGACGTTGACAAAGAAGAACGATGAGAACAAGAAGAGAACGAAGAAGATGAAGCAGCAAGAAGGGGAGCCAGTAAAAGCAAGCAGCCCAGCTGAACCTAAAGACCCAGTATTCAGCACACCAGTCATGGCCGTCAGCTCTCCCCAAAGACCCTGTATTCAGCACACCAGTCATGGCCGTCAGCTCTCCCCAAAGACCCTGTATTCAGCACACCAGTCATGGCCGTCAGCTCTCCCCAAAGACCCTGTATTCAGCACACCAGTCATGGCTGTCAGCTCTCCCCAAAGACCCTGTATTCAGCACACCAGTCATGGCCGTCAGCTCTCCCCAAAGACCCTGTATTCAGCACACCAGTCATGGCCGTCAGCTCTCCCCAAAGACCCTGTATTCAGCACACCAGTCATGGCCGTCAGCTCTCCCCAAAGACCCTGTATTCAGCACACCAGTCATGGCCGTCAGCTCTCCCCAAAGACCCTGTATTCAGCACACAGGTCATGGCCGTCAGCCTACCTCAGTTCTCCGCCGCTGCCTCCGAAGCCGAGCCGACCCGAGCCGCACGAGGGCCTCCTGAAGCAGCAGCACGTGGTACGCGGCCTGCCAGCGGCTGTGCAGTCCGGGAGTCCTCTGGAAGCGGCGGGGGTGTGTCTGGTGTCGGACCATCAGTGAGTCCTTCGGGAAACAGTGGCTGATCACGTGGTCCAGGGCTCTCACACGCAGCTCCAGCATAGAGCCTGGGGGGGCGGGGGGGGGAGGACGTCACAGAGAGACACTTGGACACTCTGACGTCACAGAGAGACACTTGGACACTCTGACGTCACAGAGAGACACTTGGACACTTTGACGTCACAGAGAGAGACACTGGACACTTTGACGTCATGGAGAGACACTTGGACACTTTGACGTCACAGAGAGACACTTGGACACTTTGACGTCGTGGAGAGACACTTGGACAATTTTGACGTCATAGACATTTTATGTCGCAGAGAGACACTTTGACACCTCGACGTCACAGAAAGACACTTTGACATTACAGAGAAACTTGGACACTGACTTCACATATACACTTGACACCTTAACGTCACAGAGAGACACTTTGGCACTTTGACGTCACAGAGAGACAGTTAACGTCACAGAGAGATACTCTGACGTCACAGATACTTTGATATCAGAAAGAGAGAACTGGACACTGACTTCACAGATACACTTTGACATTTTGACGTCACAGATACACACAGACAATTTTACATGACAATGAGACACCTGGACACTTTCATGTCACAGACACCTGGAAACTGTCTTCACAAAGTGTATACTTCCACACGCAGAAAGACACCTGGATACTTTGACGTCACAGAGACGGACAATTTGACGTCACATAGAGAGAGCGTGTATGTGTGAGAGACAGAGATAGATAGATAGATAGATAGAGAGAGAGAGAGAGAGAGAGAGAGAGAGAGAGAGAGAGAGAGAGAGAGAGAGAGAGAGAGAGAGAGAGAGAGAGCAATATCATGCTGTTCAAATTTCACACAGATAAATCTGTTGTGATAAAAACGAAATACACTCTGATAGAAATGTAGAAACCAGAGGTGGTTCTGCAAACCTTGCTTCCTCCTCACAACCCCCCCTCCTCATTTAACACACACAAACACTCACAGACACACGCACACACACATGTTGATTTCTATGTAAATTAATAAAGTGGTTTTGATTGATTGATTGATCAAACACACACACACACACACACACACACACACACACACACACACACACACACACACACACACACACACGCACACACACACACAGACACAGACACACACACACACACGTGTCCACACTGACCAACGTGATGAGCGGGGCCCAGAACGCTGTGTGGGGCGGGAGGGGGTGCGGGGGCGGGCTGGTCAGTGACGTCACGACGCCTGTCCATCAGCTTCTGTCTCCGGGACCTGTAGAGGAGGGTGCCCCTCCCCCCTCCCTGCCCCCCTCCCCCCGCCTCCTCCCGCGACGGGCGGCGTGGCTGCCGTGTCTGCAATCACCACGAACAGCTGATGACAGCTTCTGCACAGTTCTTCTTCAGGCAGTGTTTGCTGCCAATACCCGTGTCAGGCAACGGCTGACAGAGAGAACTGCACTCTGTCTGTCTGTCTGTCTGTATCTTCCTGTCTGTCACTCACTCATTTCATCAGCCTGAAGAAAAGCCCGTGGCTCAGAACGTCGCCTTTTTGTCTCATGTAAGTCGACGTTACCAAGATTCTTTTAGTCTGCCTCTTACTGCACCAGACAGGCCCTGACCTGGAAGCCCCAAGGGAAGAGAGAGAGAGGCTGAGCGAGAAAGACGTCAAGAAGAGGCCTCCAGGCAGACACCAAGAAGATGGGGTGACCTGGAGTAGATAGAGGACAAAGGAAAGGGAGCTGGGGACTGGCGCTGTCTATAGACCTGCAGGCCTGGCCCGGGAAGGGACGACCTAGGTCAGCAACCACTGGACCTATATATACTGTCTGCCCTTTAACAAATACCCCACCATTACCACCACCACTGCCACACCCACCCACACATATACTGTCTGCCCTTTAACAAATACCCCACCATTACCACCACCACTGCCACACCCACCCACACATGTACTGTCTGCCCTTTAACAAATACCCCACCATTACCACCACCACTGCCACACCCACCCACATATATACTGTCTGCCCTTTAACAAATACCCCACCATTACCACCACCACTGCCACACCCACCCACACATATACTGTCTGCCCTTTAACAAATACCCCACCATTACCACCACCACTGCCACACCCACCCACACATATACTGTCTGCCCTTTAACAAATACCCCACCATTACCACCACCACTGCCACACCCACCCACATATATACTGTCTGCCCTTTAACAAATACCCCACCATTACCACCACCACTGCCACACCCACCCACATATATACTGTCTGCCCTTTAACAAATACCCCACCATTACCACCACCACTGCCACACCCACCCACATATATACTGTCTGCCCTTTAACAAATACCCCACCATTACCACCACCACTGCCACACCCACCCACACATATACTGTCTGCCCTTTAACAAATACCCCACCATTACCACCACCACTGCCACACCCACCCACACATATACTGTCTGCCCTTTAACAAATACCCCATCATTACCACCACCACTGCCACACCCACCCACACATGTTTCACACATTCACACCACACCGCACTCACACACATGCTCACACATGCACATGCATATACACATAACTACGCACACACACACGCACGCACGCACACACACACACACACACACACCATCACACAGACACCACACACACACACACCACACACACACACACACACACACACACACACCACACACACACACACACGCACGCACACACACACACACCACACACACACACACACACACACACACGCACGCACACACACACACACACCACACACACCACACACACACACACACACACACCACACACACATACACACACGCACGCACACACACACACACACACACACACCACACACACACACACACACACACCATCACACACACACACACACACCATCACACACACACACACACACACACACACACACACACCACACACACCACACACACACACACACACACCACACACACACACACCCACCATCACACAGACACACACACATCATCACACACACACACACACACACACCATCACACACACACACACACACACACACCACACACAGACACACACACACACACACCATCACACACACACACACACACACACACACACACACACACACCAAACTGACCCGCACACCAGCACCACCGTCACAAACGCCAGGAAGCAGCACGGAGCACTCCGGGCTTTCCAACGTCACCGAGAAACGAACCCTGCTCCTCCGACCTTGACCTTCATCCTGCCCGCTCCCGCCAGGTGTCGCCCTGGACCCTCCATCCGGGTCCTCAGGCCACACACCCCTTTTCTGTTTCCCTGGCAGCGAACCTCTGGTGGAGTCTGAATGGTGGGGTGACAGTGAAGCACTGATTTCTCCCGGCCTGGGTTTGGCCATGGACGTTTTCCTTCCCAAGGTAGTGTCCTGAGCTGGTGGTCTCTCCCGTTCAGTCAGTCCTGCACTGTCTTCTTGCAGAGCTAGTTCTCCACAACTGTCCCTCTGTTGCTTGGAAGTGGAACACCTTTTGTGGGTGAGGCCATCCTCTTCCACAACTACTTGGCTTGCTGGTGGGGCAGTACCTTTCACACATTGCTTCGTGGGGGAAAAGTGTGGCTTTAAAGGACATGGAGTTTGTTTCGGGTTTTTGTTGCCCGTGATGTTGATTGGTGTCCGGATGTGGTGTTTATTGCTGGTGGGGTTCGTCCTTTGTTCTGTGGGACTCAAAGTTTGCATGGGGTCTTTGTTTTTCGTGAGGTTCGTTCTTTGTTCTGTGGGACTCAAGGTTTGGGTGGGGTCTCTGATGCTGGGGAGGTTCGTCCTGGGTTCTGTAGGACTCAAGGTTTGGGTGGGGTCTCTGATGCTGGGGAGGTTCGTTCTGGATTCTGTAGGACTCAAGGTTTGGGTGGGGTCTCTGATGCTGGGGAGGTTCGTTCTGGATTCTGTAGGACTCAAGGTTTGGGTGGGGTCTCTGATGCTGGGGAGGTTCGCTCTGGGTTCTGTAGGACTCAAGGTTTGGGTGGGGTCTCTGATGCTGGGGAGGTTCGCTCTGGGTTCTGTAGGACTCAAGGTTTGGGTGGGGTCTCTGATGCTGGGGAGGTTCGTTCTGGATTCTGTAGGACTCAAGGTTTGGGTGGGGTCTCTGATGCTGGGGAGGTTCGTCCTGGGTTCTGTAGGACTCAAGGTTTGGGTGGGGTCTCTGATGCTGGGGAGGTTCGTTCTGGGTTCTGTAGGACTCAAGGTTTGGGTGGGGTCTCTGATGCTGGGGAGGTTCGTTCTGGGTTCTGTGGGCGTGGAGAGGCTGCAGCCGTCAGCATCCTCCCTGTCCTGGGCTGGACAGCTGTGGGTGATGACGTCTCTGGAAGCAGGTGTGAGTGTTTTTCTGGCGCTGGACTTGATGAGGTGTAGGTGTGAGGTTTTGGGTTCCCTCCCCGGCCTCAGCCCCCCGGGGGACTCTGTCCTGTGCCTGTCACCAGCTGTCGGGGCGGGGTGGTGGTGATGGTGGGTCTTTCCTTCAGCCATCCTGGGACATAATTAAAAAAAAACAACCCAATAACAACAACATTTCTGTTTCAGTTTCAAAAGGTGGCAGAATGTTTATCTGTCAATACAATGTCAATGAAGATCTGGGGTCGAATCCTGGTCTGGCCCTTTCTCTCACGTTTGACTGGAAACTCAAACTGAGCGTCCAGTCATTGGAGACGATAACCAATAACCAAAACCAATAAACAAAATGAGATCAAACGAAACAGCACAAAACAAAATGAGATCAAACGAAACAGCATAAAACAAAATGAGATCAAAGGAAGCAACACAAAACAAAATGAGATCAAAGGAAGCAACACAAAACAAAGTGAGATCAAAGGAAGCAACACAAAACAAAATGAGATCAAAGGAAGCAACACAAAACAAAGTGAGATCAAAGGAAGCAACACAAAACAAAATGAGATCAAAGGAAGCAACACAAAACAAAGTGAGATCAAAGGAAGCAACACAAAACAAGATGAGATCAAAGGAAACAACACAAAACAAAATGAGATTAAAGGAAGCAACACAAAACAAAATGAGATCAAAGGAAACAGCACAAAACAAAATGAGATTAAACGAAACAACAAAACAAAGTGAGATCAAAGGAAGCAACACAAAACAAGATGAGATCAAAGGAAGCAACACAAAACAAGATGAGATCAAAGGAAAGAGCACAAAACAAAATGAGATCAAAGGAAGCAACACAAAACAAAATGAGATCAAAGGAAGCAACACAAAACAAAATGAGATCAAAGGAAGCAACACAAAACAAAATGAGATCAAAGGAAGCAACACAAAACAAAATGAGATCAAAGGAAGCAACACAAAACAAAATGAGATCAAAGGAAGCAACACAAAACAAAGTGAGATCAAAGGAAACAACACCAAACAAACTAATGGAGCAGAAAGGGAAGGAGGAAGAGAAGAGAGGAAATGACCCAACATGGTCTCCACACAGCGGGACGCTGTAAACACATGCCGGACATTCCCACAGAGGGAGCCACCATTCACGATGCTGAGGCACACCATATAGATAATTTGCATTATTTTGCATACATATTGCTTTCAACACAATGACCCACACGGTTCAATACATCAGGTTCATCAATGCAAAACAAGCCACAGAAAAAATCAAGCACTGAAAACGCACCAGTAATTATGCCCACACAATAATGTCTCTCTGGGAACAGTCACCCTTTGAAACAGAAATTGTAGCGAAGAGAGGAACCAATGGACAGTGTCCGCGTCACATCAACCATGGGCCTGGGTTCGTTTCACGCATGGCCCACCAGAAGAATGCCGCCACGCTGTCTGAAATTGCCCCAATAGGAACACGTCACACTTCACCTGAAAGCCTTGCACTGCCTGCTCCCTACCCAGACCGGGCGTTCTTACAAACTCTCTTCAGCCAGTTTCTCATTTCTCACTGTCACTGGCCATGAATACCGGTGATAGTCTTCGTCAATACAGCCCATCTCGAAATACAGTTCTGATAATCCTACTGTCTGTGTTTCATCTATCAGAACAAAATACCTTGGTCAACATACTCTTTCCTAACAGAGTTCCACCATGAGGAACACCTTTCCATCTATCAGAACAAAATACCTTGGTCAACATACTCTTTCCTAACAGAGTTCCACCATGAGGAACACCTTTCCATCTATCAGAACAAAATACATCGGTCAACATACTCTTTCCTAACAGAGTTCCACCATGAGGAACACCTTTCCATCTATCAGAACAAAATACATCGGTCAACATACTCTGTCCTAACAGAGTTCCACCATGAGGAACACCTTTCCATCTATCAGAACAAAATACATCGGTCAACATACTCTGTCCTAACAGGGTCCCACCATCAGGATCACCTTTCCATTTAAGATCAGACACTTCACTTCCACTGCCTCTGTTAAATCTGTTTTTCTCTCTGAAGACCATTCTATTTCAGCAGTACTCGTCCACCACAGTACTAAACAGCGTTTCATCCATGCCGCTGTGTGTGTGTGTGTGTGTGTGTGTGTGTGTGTGTGTGTGTGTGTGTGTGTGTGTGTGTGTGTGTGTGTTAAAATATAAACTATGTGAATCTATGAAGGTGTCGAATTTTAATCGTAGTTTTAGCTTTTCAGTAATAGTAATGTTTCAGATGAAATAGAATTTGTGAACATTTGATGTCTTTTTCTTCTTCTTTTGTTTCATAGCTGTTAGCATATTTCGACTGAATGTTTTTCTAGTGGGCATATGTCAGCGCACACCCATGTATACCTACAACATGTGTAAAGCAACAAGCGGCAACAAGAAAGTTGTCCATAGCAAAATGACGTACAGCAACATACAGCAACAAGAGAGTTGTCCATAGCAAAATGACGTACAGCAACATACAGCAACAAGAGAGTTGTCCATAGCAAAATGATGTACAGCAACATACGGCAACAAGAGAGTTGTCCATAGCAAAATGATGTACAGCAACAAGCGGTAACAAGAAAGTTGTCCATAGCAAAATGACGTACAGCAACATACAGCAACAAGAGAGTTGTCCATAGCAAAATGATGTACAGCAACATACGGCAACAAGAGAGTTGTCCATAGCAAAATGATGTACAGCAACAAGCGGTAACAAGAAAGTTGTCCATAGCAAAATGACGTACAGCAACATACAGCAACAAGAGAGTTGTCCATAGCAAAATGATGTACAGCAACATACGGCAACAAGAGAGTTGTCCATAGCAAAATGATGTACAGCAACAAGCGGTAACAAGAAAGTTGTCCATAGCAAAATGACGTACAGCAACATACAGCAACAAGAGAGTTGTCCATAGCAAAATGACGTACAGCAACATACAGCAACAAGAGAGTTGTCCATAGCAAAATGATGTACAGCAACAAGCGGTAACAAGAAAGTTGTCCATAGCAAAATGACGTACAGCAACATAAGGTAAAAAGAGAGTTGTCCATAGCAAAATGACGTACAACAACATACAGCAACAAGAGTGTTGTCCTTAGCAAAATGACGCAGACAAACCCCCCTCTATTAGAAAAAACCACACTGTTATACACGTAGACAGAGAAACAAGAAATGGGTGCCGCTGCACTTTGACGTGAAGGGCTCCATTCTAACACAGGGACATCTGTCATGACAGCAACGATAACGCTGTGTACTGCTGCCACACTGCACACTGCAGTGTACTGTTGCCACACTGGACAACGCAGTGTACTGTTGCCACACTGGACAACGCAGTGTACTGTTGCCACACTGCACACCGCAGTGTACTGTTGCCACACTGGACAACGCAGTGTACTGCTGCCACACTGGACAACGCAATGTACTATTGCCCACACTGGACAAAGCAATGTACTTCTGCCACACTGCATAACGCAATGCACTTTTGCCACACTGCATAACGCAGTGTACTGTTGCCACACTGCACACCGCAGTGTACTGTTGCCACACTGGACAACGCAATGTACTATTGCCCACACTGGACAAAGCAATGTACTTCTGCCACACTGCATAACGCAATGCACTTTTGCCACACTGCATAACGCAGTGTACTGTTGCCACACTGCACACCACAGTGTACTGTTGCCACACTGCACAACGCAGTGTACTGTTGCCCACACTGGACAAAGCAATGTACTTCTGCCAGACTGCATAACGCAATGCACTTTTGCCACACTGGATAACGCAGTGTACTGTTGCCACACTGGAAAACGCAATGCACTTTTGCTATAGTGCATAACGCAATGTAATTTCGCCACACTGAACGTCTGTTAAGTCAAGCGATGCCATGGGGCATGTGGGTGGGGGTGGGGGTGGGGAACAAAGGAGTGTGCAGTGAACCATACCCCAGAACCAGAGACCGTGACTGTGCTGGTGTCACACGTTGACTGTGCTGGTCCGTCACGTGCAACCCTATTCAGGCTATGGGAAACCATCAGCGTCAAGAGTTTGAGAGAGACAGAGACAGAGAGAGAGAGAGAGACTGAGAGAGAGAAAGAGAGAATTAAAAGGGGAATTAAACGATACTTCCATGCCAACATATAATTGAAGTTGTGAGCACAGGAGTAGCTTTGGAAAATCTTGAAATTGATACCAGTATCTTTTAGCTTCTGCAAATAAAATAGTGTAGACTGGCATTTCTTATGAATACGATCAATATTCCTCTCAAAATGTAGATTATTGTCTAAAATAGTCATTATATATATTCGTTGACTCTCTCCATAGTTTCACCATCTATAACAAGGTTAAGTACAGGCAATTTCTTCTGTTTTAACAACGTTTAAATCAAGATGGCTCTCCTCATACCTGGAACATAACTTTCTAATTTTACTGAAATAAATAGTATCCGATTTGGACAGATCTTCAACAGTTGAGTAGTCAGAATATTTCCTAAATAATGTGTATGTATTCTATTATACTGTATTGTATCAATTGTATTGTATTGCATCAATTGTATTGTATCACTCTTTTGTCACGACAGATTGTACCTGAATCTGAAACTCACCGCACGTGTGGGGACACAACTCACCTGACCATTCTGCATCAAGGGGAGTTATGTACCCTGGGATATCCAGGAATGACCAGAAACCAGGCACGTTGACTTGTACTTTATCATGGGATCTTCAGCTGATGCAGAACCTCTGTCTGCCTCTCTCTGTGACTGTCTTTCTGTCTGTCAGTCTCTCTGTCTGTGTGTCTGTTTCTATGTGTTTGTGTCTGTGTGGTTAAAAGTGGATGTTGCCATCAAAGCCATCAAAACATTCATGAGAAATGAACTTTGGAGGAAACAGCGATATTGATGTAACTGGAGATGGGTCATTCTCTCTGTGTGTCTTTCTGTCTGTTTGTCACACACACACACACACACACACACACACACACACACACACACACACTCTCTCTCTCTCTCTCACACACACACACACACACACATGCACACACACACACACACACACACACACACACACACACACACACACACACACACACACACACACTCACTCACTGTAGGGAAAACGGAAAATCAATGTGACAAAAACCTGAGGGATCAGAGTGAGTGTGACACCCACATCTCATCCTGCATTCCCAGCAGGTACAGACACCGGCATCAACCGGACACAGCAGACTGACAGACTTCTGTGCACATGGATCGACGACAGTTTATGCGAAAGCCGGGTATAGGCTTTTTTTCTTTACAACTGACGTGATGTAGCGTTTATGGATCAGTCCGAACGCTTTAACCCTTGTAAAAAAAAACTGAAGGCGAAGCTGACCGCGTGTTTGGGGACACAACTCTCCTGACGTCGCTGTATTCAGGGGAGTTCTGTACCCTGTAGATTTCCGGGAATTGCAAGAAACGCAATGTATTAACTGACTCGTCCTTCATGTTGGGATCGTCAGTGTGTGTGTGTGTGTGTGTGTGTGTGTGTGTGTGTGTGAATACGTGCACGCAGATGACTGTTAACACCCTTCTTTTTCTGTCAACTGCCCACAGTTCCCTCTTCTTCCCCTCCCCCACCCCCTCCCCCACCCCTCCTCATCGTCAATGTCAGTCAGTACAAATACATCCATGCTCATGACAACAACGTTGACGACAATGAAGATAATCACCACCACCATGATGAACATCGTCAGAATGATTGATTTTCTGTTGCCACGTTCATTTCACCAAAACAACGTTACCACCACCACCACCACTGACACAAAACCAAAACTTAATTTCCATACATTGCACTTAAAACCCCAACCAACACGATCAGTCAACGCTAACATTCATGAAAAATGCAAAGCACGTGCGAATCGTGCGCTGTGCACCAAGCTCTGAAACCTGATCCCGGCAGGGGGACAGAGAAGTCCGCGGAATCCCACATGGCCACCCTTGAGCTGTTTCCATGCAGCCACACACACCTACCCAAGTTTCTCTCATTTGTTGCTGTGTTGAAGTGGCGGCAGTGAATATTGAAATCAGCCCGTAGTTAACGAGCCGCAGCGCGATGAGCCAGAAGTTTGTTGCTGTGTTGAAGTGGCGGCAGTGAACATTGAAATCAGCCCGTAGTTAACGAGCCGCAGCGCGATGAGCCACAAGTTTGTCGTTGTTGTTCTTCCTCTCACCCTCAGCCCGCCCCCACTCCCCCCCCCCTCCCCTCGCCATCAAAGCTTTCAAACGTGTTGTCAATCTGGAAATGGTTTCACCAGCCAGAGAACGCAGCACACACCGGTGTCATGATTTCTGGGGTGCTCCCTGTCGGATCTATCCACCCAAGCTAATTTTTGTCCGTTTGTTTTTCTACACTGATCAATGTTGTTTTTGGCTGCTCTATCGTCTACGCTATTTCCGTGGTAATTATATCCCTACCTACCCCCACCCCCCCTCCCCACCCCCATCCTCACACCCCACTAAGCACACCCTGACTGTCCCATTCACAGCGACACCCAGACATATCTTTCACCTTCCCAGCAGCAGTTGTCCATACGGCTGTATCAGTGTTTTGGACGCCATGAGGTCACACACCACAGGAGACTCTGCACTGCTGCTGTTGTTACTTTGGAGCTGCTCTTTAGTGCCTGGTCTGATTCAACATATGTGGGACATGCAGCAACCAGTTCCAGAGTGAGTGAACGCCCCCCTCCCCCTCCCCCTCCCCGGACCCCCACCCCACCCCCAAATTTTTGTTGTTCTTACCACCATCACTCCACCGTTCCTCCTTCTACACACACACACACACACACACACACACACACACACACACACACACACACACACACACACATCCTGCAAAGCATTATAATTACGATAGTAATAATAATAATAATGATAATATTTATATAGCGCTGAATCTTGTGCAGAGACAAATCTAAGCACTTTCCCACCAGTCATTCACACGCATGCATAACTCTAAAACTGTAGAAACTAAAGACAGGGAAGAGGCAGGCAAGGGACGCTATTTTGGGAAGAGGCGGGTTTTAAGGCCAGACTTGAAAGAACCGAGTGCGGAGACCTGACGAAGCGAAAGAAGTTCATTCCAAATACAAGGTCCAGAGACAGAGAAAGAACGGCGTCCAA
This sequence comes from Babylonia areolata, assembly GCF_041734735.1. Taxonomy (NCBI): domain Eukaryota; kingdom Metazoa; phylum Mollusca; class Gastropoda; order Neogastropoda; family Buccinidae; genus Babylonia; species Babylonia areolata. The sequence goes on along the minus strand of NC_134890.1, from coordinate 34,761,953 downwards.
CAGTGGAGTATTTGAATATGGGTATGCGTAAACAGAGTGGATCCGAAGCCGTTCGTAGTGAGCATGATGGAGTGTAGAGGTGAAGGCAGCCACAGAGATAGGAAGAGGCAGATTTGTGAATACATTTATAACATAGAGTGCTGATCTCGTACTTTATTCTGTGTGAGACAGGGAGTCAGTGGAGCTGTTGCAAAATAGGAGTGATGTGCTCAGATCTTTTCGTTCTGAGGACGAGTCGGGCAGCAGAGTTTTGTATGCGCTGAAGGGACTGAATGGATGAAGCAGGCAAACCAGACAATAGAGAGTTACAGTAGTCAAGGCGAGAGAGATTGTGAAAAACGACAAGTCTAGATGTTGCGTCAATGCACAGATATTTCCGAATGGAACTGATGCGTCGCAATTGACAGTAGCAGGATTGACATGTCTGACTGATAATTTTTTGCATGGATAGTGTGTTGTCAGGGACAATGCCGAGGTTCCTGACTGAGCTGGAAGGAGGGATGGATGTACTGCCAAGTTTGATTTTGTCAGCTGTCATGGAAGAGAGTTTTTGTTTAGTTCTTATGATCATTGCTTCGGTTTTGTCTGCGTTCAGTTGTAACTTATTTAGAGTCATCCACTTTTGAATGTCCAGGAAGCAGTTGGATGTTTCTTGCAAGAGCGAGGACAATTTCTCAGGGGTATCACTCTTCTGAAGTTGAGTGTCATCAGCATAAGAATGATGACTAACATTGTGGTGGTTGATAATTTCAGCGAGAGGAGCAGTGTACAGTGTGAAGAGCACTGGGTCTAAAACAGATCCCTGTGGGACTCCGTGTTTGATTTTAACAGGTTCAGACTGGAAATTATCGACAATGACAGACTGGAATCGATCAGTGAGATAAGATTTGAACCAGTTGAGAACAGTGCCGTTGATGCCAAATGTAAAATGAAGACGGGAAAGAAGGATTGAATGGTCCATCATGCCAAAGGCGGCTGACAAGTCGAGAAGAGTGAGGAGGGAATTTTTTTCTGAGTCGGACGCTATCAGTAGATTGTTCAGGATGTGAAAAGAGTGGTTTCGGTGCTGTGGTCAGCACGATATGCAGACTGAAAAGGGTGAAGGAGATTGTTGAAACAAAGGTGGTTGTTGAGCTGCTTCAGGACAGATTTTTCAAGGTGTTTGGACAGGAAAGGAAGGTTAGAAACTGGTCGATAATTTTTCAGAATATTTGCTTCAAGGTTGGGTTTCTTCAGAAGAGGCCGAACGATTGCAGTTTTGAGTATCAGTATCAGTATCAGTAGCTCAAGGAGGCGTCACTGCGTTCGGACAAATCCATATACGCTACACCACATCTGCCAAGCAGATGCCTGACCAGCAGCGTAACCCAACGCGCTTAGTCAGGCCTTGAGAAAAAAAACAAAAACAAAACAAAAAAAACAACAAACAAACAACATATATATATATATGTAAGCGTACATACATAAATAAATAAATAATAATTATGAAAAAAAAGAAAAAAAAAGAACAGAAAAAAAAGATAGTAGTAATGAAAATAATGATAAAATAATAATAATAATAAATAAATAATTAAATAAATAAGACAACAATGATGATAAATAAGCAAATAAATATAAACCATGAAGACACACATCCACACACACACCCACACATGCACAACAGATACGCCCCCAAAACGCAGTTTCACAGATATGAAAGCACAGTCAAATACATATAAACGTACATGAGCTCCAACACACACACACACACACACACACACACACACACACACACACACACACACACACACACACACACACACACACACACACACACACACACACACACACACACACACACACCACAAATTTCCCTGCACCTCCTCTACCCCCCTCCTCCACACACTCGGAGTTTCTAGTCTATGTATCGCAGCTTCCACGGCACACACACACACACACACACACACACACACACACACACACACACACACACACACAGACACGCACACGCACACGCACACACACACACACACACACACACTCACACACACAGATGAACACTTACTTGTACAAGCACACACACACACGTCCATATCTCCCACCCCCAACCCCACACACATATATACAAAGATATATATATATAATATATACGTTCCAATATCCTGATGCTCCCACAGTGTAGGCATGCATACACTCACATACCTCATCCTCTATCTCACCTCCTCCCTGCACCCCCACCTCCCCCTCACACACACACACACACACACACACACACACACACACATGCACAGAACTCTCCTGACACTTGTGTACACTTACACTCTCACGCATGCACAAACGCACTCAAAAACATAGACCCACACATACACACAAACACACACATACACACACGCACAGAGGCTGCTACTGATTGGCCGCAAGAGGGATGGGAAAAGATCTCTGATGCCAAGAATGTGGCGTCTAGTGTGTTGCTCAGTCTACTGCATTTGGAAAAGCCCACAGAGACTCTGTTCCGTTTTGAAGAAGTTTGCGCAATGTTGGTTTGGAAATGATGCCGATATTTGTTTGATTTACAAAGCATCGTGCTCTACCTTTCATGTTAGACTTGCGGCCGCTCCCGCTCTCTGCTTTTATTTCTTTGAGGCGATCGATGGTGTGATGGCCTTGTACCTGTTCTTTTTGATATTCTTTGACTTTTCTGAGGATTTCCGATTTTCCTAGATGTAGGCCGCTCGTTGGTGTTGCGTTACCAGCAAGTCTGTCAGCTCGCTCATTTCCCTTAACTCCTGCATGTCCCGGGCAGTATGACCATGTGAGTTTTTTTATCTGAAAGTTGCGCATTGCCTTATGCCACTCTGGGCTTCCCATTCCGTTTTCAATTTTCTGTATGAGGTTCATTGAGTCGGTTAGAATCATGGCATGTTGGTTTCCGGGCGTATGGATGGACGATAGCCACTGGAGGGCATGTGTCACAGCTTCAACTTCCATCGTCAGGCTGGAGGTTGTGACTTTGTAGGCAGCATTCTCTTCCCTAACTGTTTTTCCATTTTGTTTCGCAGTGAATCCCCAACCGGATTGGTCTTTGGTGACTGAGCCATCTGTGTATATGATGATGTCCTCTTCTTTACTGTTTTCTTCTATGAGTAGCTTCACTTCCGCATCAGTTTTGCCCTCTGGCCATTCCCGACAATGTCTTCCTAGAGTGGGTGAAATGGCTGTGTTGAATAGATGGTTGAGGTTTTCGGGGTTTTTCTCCCATTCTTTTGTTTCTTTCAGGTCTTGTAGTCGGCATACTAGCTGGATTGTGTCTTCTGCTTGCCCCATCCATGATCTTCCTCGCCCTAGACGGCTGCCTTTTGGTTCTTTGACTGCGTAATGCAGTGGGTTTTGAGGGTTTTCTAATGCTTTGAAGTAGGTCTTGACCTGTTCTAACTTGTTTCTGGCCTGCACTGAAGGAAGGTCAAGCAGGTATCGCATGGTTTCTGTGGGCGTGTCTTTTGTTGTTCCAAGGATCAGCCTCATAGCTTCATTTTGTACTCTTTCTAATTTTAGGAGGTTGCTTTGAGACGGTGTTGTTAGCCCAAGTCCGTAGTCGATCACACTGAGGACGAGTGATTGGTATAGCAGGAAGAGGTGGCGTTGTTCAATACCTTTGGTTGCCATTGCTTTTAAGACTGAAAGGCCCTTTTTGCATTTGAGAACAGTATTTTCCGTATGTTTTCTGAAGGTCAGCATCCTGTCGAAGTGTATTCCTAGGTAGCGTAGGCATTCAGTTTTCTCGATCTGAATCCCATCGAGTGACACAGAAGGTGGTGATTTGCTCGCGGTTCTGTTGTTGAGGGTGCACAGCAACGTTTGGGCTTTCGCTGGATTGATGGAAGATCCTGTGTCTTTGCACCATTGAGCAATATTGTTTAGTTGTTTCTGGACGGCTTTGGTTCTTTCCTGAGCATCTTTCGAAGTTTTGAAGACCAGGCCATCATCCGCAAGAGTAAGCACCCGAGCTATTCCATTGTTGTTTAAGTCTGCAAGGCCCTTCGTGTAGACATTGTAGAGGACAGGAGAGAGCGGAGACCCTTGTGGCAGTCCCATGGATAGTTTAGAAGGTGCAGACATCCAATCTCCGAGGCGTAGGACGACGGTTCTTTCCTGAAGCGCTGCTGCTATCCATCTTGTCAGTGTCAAACTTACTCCATACCTTAGTAGCAGCTCCATGAGGTGTGCAAACTGGACTTTATTGTAGGCATCTTCAAGGTCGATTGCTACTGCTAGTGTTTCTTCTTTCCTTTGAAATCCTTCATACACCTCATATGCAAAAGCAGCTGCATTTTCCCATGCGGACTTGCCTGTTCTGTAACCACCTTGATTTGAAGGGAGAATGTGCCTGTGTTCAAGATCCCTTGCAAGTTTCCTGGCTATCATGCGTTCCATGAGCTTTCCAGCAATGTTTTGCATGGTTAGGATCCGGTAGCCGCTTACCTGATGATGGTCCTTTCCTGGTTTTGGTATGGGTTTTAAGAAGCTGTGTGTCCAGTCCTCCGGCACATGTCCATTGTGGAAACTGTTTTGATATAGACTGAAAAGTTTGCTTCTGTCTTCTTCCGATAGTTCCTTGATGTCCGAGTAGCGAACTTTGTCTGGGCCAGGGGCAGATTCTTTCTTGCATTTAGCTATTGCTTCATTTAGATCATCTATTGTTAAGTCATCATCAGGTCCAGTCTGCATAAGGGTTTGGTTTAACTCCTCAACATATTTCTTTTTCTCATCTAAGTTTCTTTGATCGCTCTGTTGTATGAAACGTTTGAGCAGGGCGGATCCTTTTTCTTCGTTTGTCTTAAGCTTGGTTCCGTCAGTGTCTACCATGTCTGGGGTTGTTGTTGTGCACGTTTTCCCTTCCATGCGACGATAAAATTGCCAGAAGGAAGGAAGGAATTTTTGTTTAATGTCCCGTCACACATATCGGTGATTGAAGACATTTTGTAAAAGTATTTATGAATACATCTGAGTATTATCGGTTAGAAGGGGTGGGAGATGTGGATGAATGGAGGGTTTGGGGAAACTGGGCAAATGAGGGTAAAAATGTGGGTGAAATTTGAAAGAAAAACAAAACAAACAAACAAACAAAAAAAACCCCTCTAAATACAGTTACAGGAAATTACTTAAAGGACTTCGTAAAAGAGAAGTCGTTAAACTGACAAGCGAAACAACTGATAATGAATGCAAAAAGTCAAAAACATCAACGTTCTCAGTCACTTTTGAAGACACACTTTCGTGTACAAAAGGCTTCATCAAGCTACAGTGAAAAATTATATGCTCAATTGTCAGGTTATTAAAGCATATACACTTGACATTAGAACAATACTTGGTCCGTAATGAATTTGATAATAGTCTGAGAACTAAGCTCAGAATTGGTCTGCGAATCGGACCAAAGTCTGAGAGAGTCAACTGACGAGGTTTTAGACTTGAATTCAAGCACCTATAAAAGTCTCTTTCTAGTATATTGCTTATTTCCTTGTATGACAATGGGCAATATACTTTTATACTATCTATATGATTTTTTGCTCCCCTTTTTGCTGCCTCATCTGCTTGGTCGTTATAACGGAATCCAGTGTGGGATGGTATCCAACAAAAATCAACATTTGTACCCTTCACAAATAGGGAGTGCAATAAATACCTAATTTCAAAAAATAAATCTTCTCTTTGATTATTCTCAAAAAGGAGCAAACCTTTTAAGACAGATTGAGAATCAACACAAAATAGGATATTACTTATTATGATTGGTATATCAACAAGATGATTTAAAGCCATAAGGATGGCCACCAATTCAGCTGTAAAAATTGAATGTCCCTTACCTAAATAATATGATTTTTCTGTTTTTAGGTCAGGAATGACAAAAGCAGATCCTGCACTGCTATCATCCAGGACCGAGCCATCAGTGTAAACTTTTAAATGATAATAAAAATTTTCTTCTAATTCAATTCTGACAGATGCTGCTATTATATGTGGAGATTCTCCTTTTGTTGTGTCAGAAGCACATATGTTGACGTTTGCTTTTGTTAACTCCCAGGGAGGGACAGGTGGCACCAGAACACGAGGTGCGATATCATGCAAATCAATGTCTGAAGAATTTAAAATATCTGACACATATGTGCGAATGGTTTGTAGATTTGAATTATTTTGTGCATTTTTTGGAAAATCAATATCAGACCTAATATTTATTTCCTCAAAATCATCCACTGCTGTACATCTCACAATATATTTAGCAGAACTTAATTTTCTGATTTCATCTAGTGGTAGAATACCCGCAAGCTTATAGGCTTCTGAGGTCTTAGTATGCACAGGTACCCCTAAAGCCAGTTTCACAGCTTTACTGTCAATTATTCGCAGCTTCTTTAGGAACGTCGGCGGGGCAGAAAAGAAAATTTCTTGACCGTAGGTCAATCTTGATCTTACGAGAGATGTCGCTAAATGTAAAAGAATTTTGGAGTCTTGTCCCCAAGGAGAGTGACTTACAATTTTTAAGAAATTTAAACTTTTAACTGCTTTAGTCATCATTGAATCAATGTGTTTGACAGAACTCTGTCAATGTTGAGTCATAACTGAGTGCCTCGCAAAACTGTTTCCACTTGTCATTTTTGGCCTCTTGAGCAATGGTTTCAAACTGTTTAGTTTTTTCTTTCATTTTTGTTTCAATATCTTTGTCTGGAGATGGTTTTGTTCTTTCTTTTTGCCAAAGTTTGACAGCCGCATGTTTTTCTATCCAGGCTCTTTCTGTGTCGGTATTCCACCATGGGGGCTGAATAGTTTGCATCCTGTTCAGTGCCGTTCTTTTGTTTCTTCTGCGTCTTAATTTTTCGATGACGGTTGTCTCTTTGGTTTCATACTGAAATGGATCACGCGGTTTCATGCAGCGTTTATCTTACAGTTTCTGTAGACTGAAAACTACCGGGAGGTGGTCACTGCCTTGGTGTGGAAGCGTCTCTGCATTCATTTCTGCTCTGAATTTTGGAGATGTTAGAGCAATGTCAATCACACTGTCACTGTCCCCTTGTCTTGTTCCAAGGCGAGTTGGGGATGTGGTTGTTAATGGGCTAAGAAGAATTTCCCCTATCATTCCTTCAAGTGCGAGTCCTTGTGGGTTGGTGTTCCGCTGGTCCCATAGCTTGGATCTTGCATTGAGGTCTCCACAGATAATGACCGAGTCTCCAAGTTCGTTCTCTATTTCCTCTAAAAAGGCCCAATCCTCTTTTGTTGTGCAGGTTCCTGGGTGAACATAGGCATTGATGAGCACGATGCTTTTGTGAATTCCGTCAGGTTTTTCGAGACGCACCCCCACTAGTTCACATGAGTTGCTACACCATTTCTCTAGATTTATGGTGGAAACTTTCTTTTTTAGGTTTTTGTTCAGTATGATTGCTACTCCTCTTCCTTCATTCCTTTGAAAGACTGTGAAATTCTCAAAATGTATTGGTCTGTCTGCACTTGTCCTGGTCTCTTGGAGACATAAAATGTCAAAATCATATGCCAATTTCTCAATTGTTGAGATTCTCATTCTTGCGCTGGAACAATTCCAACTGCCGGTTCTAAAGAATTTCTTTGACAGCCGCTCTGCTTTTGTCATTCTGCTACCTAAGCACAATCTTTTCCCACCTCTTTTGCCACGCCTGTTTTGGGGTTTTGGGGATCTGAATTTATGTCTCGTGCTATGCAGCTGATCCCCGAGGTGCACGCGAGACAGGGTTTTGTTGGTATCCATAGAAGGGTGTTCTATGTGGTGAGGGAAAATATTCGGTCACCCTGACAGAGCCTCTTATCAGGGAAGGGCAATGGATGTCCATCTGTGTGGAGTCCGTCAGCCTGGTGTCGCCCTAAGGCCAGACTGCATACAGTTAGTGACTGTTTAACCCAACAGCCATTCATCCCATTGGTACTGTATGAAAGCCGTGGGATTGGGGATTTTTGTCAGGTTATCTCCTCTTAGCCAGTGGAAGGGTACATCTGGGTATTGTTGCGTAGCAGATTTTATTTTGCAGAAAAATACAGGTCCTTCTCTAATATTCCCCGAGCGATTTTGAAAGTGGATGGAAACGTTCCAGTAAGAAGGGATGAGTTGACAATATTGGTGATTGTGGGGAGAAGCTGTGAGACACTGGGAAAAGACAGAGGCTGGTATAGGATCGAGTTCATAGGATTTTATTGTCATTTCTTTCAGGATTTCATTCACTTCTGTTTCAGTCAGTGGATTAAAGGAATAGAGAGGAGTGCCGTTGAACTGAGGATCAGGATGAGCAGGTTGGAACAAATATTTTGGACTTTGTTGAAAAAGAAAGAGGAGAAGACATTGGGGAGTTCAGGTAAAGTGTGGGCAGAAGGAAGAGTCTTTTTTTGCAATACCGAGAAGATTTGACATGATAGAGTAAAGAGATTTGGTGGATGTGGCATCGAGAACTTGAGAAGAAAAGAAGTTTGTCTTCGCTGATGAGATCATATGTTTGATTTTATTTATTTGTTTTCGGAAGATTTGATTGTGGACTTTCAGTTTTATTGATCGCCATTGCCGTTCCAACTGGCGACGTTTGCGTTTTGCAAGTTGAATGTCTTGTGTGTGCCATGGGGCAGAAGGTCTATCAGGGAGCATGTGGGTAGTGGGGGATGCATGTTCATCCAGCAGTTCAGAGAGAACGATGTTGTTATGTGTGGAGACGTCGGTACAGAAGAAATTATGGAAAGACGTTCAGCAGCTTGAGAAGAAAAAGTGTTGATGTTGATGGATTTTAGGTTAGGACGAGTAGCGGATTTCTTGGTTCTGGTAGGTTTTGAAATATTAAGCGAGAATACAACAGCAGAATGGCCAGAAGAAAGTTCGTCAGTTACAGTCACTGACGCAATCATGGCATCAGAGTCACGTGTGATGAGTCAGTCCAACGTATGGCCAGATCTGTGTGTTGGTTCTGTGATGAGCTGAGAGAGAGAATGATTGGGCAGAGATTGACGTAGGCGTTTGACATCAGTGAGAAATCTCCTCAACTATAAAATGCGATAAAATGAAAGAAAGAGGATAATCATCCGAAACCAAGTGACTTGTTTGACTGTCATGATTTTCAGAAAACATTTGCCGATTATGTATTAGAGTGCGTGCGGCTAATATGACCATTTCGTTGTTGCTGTTGTTCTTTTGCTGTGTCTCAAGTCCTTTTGGGTTTCATGACGATAAATGAAGTCACGTCAAGTTAACTCACACACACACACACACGCACACTACAACACAACACAACACAACACAACACGTGATTCAGCTCTGCAGTCCCGCCAAATCAAATCAGGCTCCTTATCAAATCTTACACCTCCTTCCCCAGCCAGCCAAGCCAAACGGCCCAGTCAAAAACACGCCAACAGTCACGAACAGTCCAGACAGAAAGCAGAGTGTCTGTGCAGTACAGAACACCTGTAGGAAGTTTGGAAGGGGGAAGGGATGGCGATGTTATTCTTCACCATTGCCTCACCATGTGAAAACACGGGATTCAGCAACACCTACCCTTACCGGGTGAATTATTAATACAGTAAAGTGGTGTGATGTTGGTGTGTGGTTGACACTGAGAGTGGTCCGGGAACCACAGACACTTATCCCTCACAGGGTGACACATTGTTAGTGTCTGTGCCGTGCACACTTCATGCCTCACAGAGTGACACATTGTTAGTGTCTGTGCCGTGCACACTTCATCCCTCACATGGTGACACATTGTCAGTGTCTGTGCCGTGCACACTTCATGCCTCACAGGGTGACACATTGTTAGTGTCTGTGCCGTGCACACTTCATGCCTCACAGGGTGACACATTGTTAGTGTCTGTGCCGTGCACACTTCATCCCACACATTGTTAGTGTCTGTGCCGTGCACACTTCATCCCTCACATGGTGACACATTGTTAGTGTCTGTGCCGTGCACACTTCATCCCACACATTGTTAGTGTCTGTGCCGTGCACACTTCATCCCACACATTGTTAGTGTCTGTGCCGTGCACACTTCATCCCTCACATGGTGACACATTGTTAGTGTCTGTGCCGTGCACACTTCATCCCTCACATGGTGACACATTGTTAGTGTCTGTGCCGTGCACACTTCATCCCTCACAGAATGACACATTGTTAGTGTCTGTGCCGTGCACACTTCATCCCTCACAGGATGACACATTGTTAGTGTCTGTGCCGTGCACACTTCATCCCTCATAGGGTGACACATTGTTAGTGTCTGTGCCGTGCACACTTCATCTCTCACATGGTGACACATTGTCAGTGTCTGTGCCGTGCACACTTCATCCCTCACCTGATGACACATTGTTAGTGTCTGTGCCGTGCACACTTCATCCCTCACCTGATGACACATTGTTAGTGTCTGTGCCGTGCACACTTCATCCCTCACCTGATGACACATTGTTAGTGTCTGTGCCGTGCACACTTCATCCCTCACCTGATGACACATTGTTAGTGTCTGTGCCGTGCACACTTCATCCCTCACAGAATGACACATTGTTAGTGTCTGTGCCGTGCACACTTCATCCCTCACAGAATGACACATTGTTAGTGTCTGTGCCGTGCACACTTCATCCCTCACAGAATGACACATTGTTAGTGTCTGTGCCGTGCACACTTCATCCCTCACAGAATGACACATTGTTAGTGTCTGTGCCGTGCACACTTCATCCCTCACAGAATGACACATTGTTAGTGTCTGTGCCGTGCACACTTCATCCCTCACGGCCCATGGGGGTGGGGGGATTGGAGGGGGGGGGATGAGGGGCCAGGGGGAGAGGGAGTGAGGGGCCAGGGGGAGGGCAGAGGGGGGTGAGGGGCCAGGGGGAGAGGGGGGTGAGGGGCCAGGGGGAGAGGGGCCAGGGGGAGAGGGGGGTGAGGGGCCAGGGGGAGGGCAGAGGGGGGTGAGGGGCCAGGGGGAGAGGGGGGTGAGGGGCCAGGGGGAGAGGGGGGTGAGGGGCCAGGGAGAGAGGGGGGTGAGGGGCCAGGGAGAGAGGGGGAAGAAGTGCGGGTGGGGGACTGGAGGGCAGCGACATTTACATTCCGCCTGCCTGCCTGTCCGTCCGTCCGTCCGTCTGTCTGTCTGTCAATGTCTTGATGTATGTTTGCCTCTATTTCAATGCGCCGCGCGCGAGTGTGTGTGTGTGTGTGTGTGTGTGTGTGTGTGTGTGTGTGGAGGTGTGTGTGTGTGTGTGTGTGTGTGTGTGTGTGTGTGTGTGTGTGTGTGTGTGTGGAGGGGTGTGTGTATGTGTGCGTGCGTGCGTGCGTGCGTGCGTGCGTGTGTGTGTGTGTGTGTGTGTGTGTGTGGAGGGGGTTGTGTGTGTGTGTTCGTGTATACTGCCAACGCCCCTGCACATATCAAAATAAAGCGATATATATACACATAGCGAAAACTGTCTGGTGATTTTTAGCGCCTGACATCTTAATAGACATATTTTAGTTTAAGAAGAATTACATTGATGGCATTGCTCGCAAAAAACATGGTCAGTTCTTTCCGGGATTTCCCTGTTGATCCACTAGTGCCGACTGTTTTCATTGAAAAACATGGTCAGTTCTTTCCGGGATTTCCCTGTTGATCCACTAGTGCCGACTGTTTTCATTGAAAAACATGGTCAGTTCTTTCCGGGATTTCCCTGTTGATCCACTAGTGCCGACTGTTTTCATTGAAAAACATGGTCAGTTCTTTCCGGGATTTCCCTGTTGATCCACTAGTGCCGACTGTTTTCATTGAAAAACATGGTCAGTTCTTTCCGGGATTTCCCTGTTGATCCACTCATACCGACTGTTTTCATTGAAAAACATGGTCAGTTCTTTCCGGGATTTCCCTGTTGATCACTAGTGCCGACTGTTTTCATTGAAAAACATTGTCAGTTCTTTCCGGGATTTCCCTGTTGATCCACTCGTGCCGACTGTTTTCATTGAAAAACATGGTCAGTTCTTTCCGGGATTTCCCTGTTGATCCTCAAGAGCCGACTGTTTTCATTGAAAAGCAAAACAAATATTTCAGCATGCAAACACAACGTTAACGCTTACTCACAGACGCTTCTACATATTCACACGCCCCAAACACACACACACACACACACACACACACACACTATATTACAAACATCAGAAGACAACACTGAAGCTCACCTTACTTTCATCAAAGACTGCAGTGGCTTGAAATGTCGGTATCACAAGGCAGGAAGCGGCCACACCACACTTAAAGTTCACTTCTTGTAGCGCTGCCACACAACACACACCAGCCTCTTGTAGCGCTGCCACACAACACACACCAGCCTCTTGTGGTGTCCTGCCACACAACACACACCAGCCTCTTGTGGTGTCCTGCCACACAACACACACCAGCCTCTTGTAGCGCTGCCACACAACACACACCAGCCTCTTCTTGTAGCGCTGCCACACAACACACACCAGCCTCTTGTAGCGCTGCCACACAACACACACCAGCCTCTTCTTGTAGCGCTGCCACACAACACACACCAGCCTCTTGTAGCGCTGCCACACAACACACACCAGCCTCTTGTGGTGTCCTGCCACAAAGCAGAACGGTGTCACACCACACTCACCATAGTGAGTCTTGAAAGATGTCACACCACACTCACCATGGTGAGTCCTGAAAGATGTCAAACCATCACACTCACCGTAGTGAGTCCTGAAAGATGTCAAACCATCACACTCACCATGGTGAGTCCTGAAAGATGTCACACCACACTCACCGTGGTGAGTCTTGAAAGATGTCACACCACACTCACCATGGTGAGTCCTGAAAGATGTCACACCACACTCACCGTGGTGAGTCTTGAAAGATGTCACACCACACTCACCGTAGTGAGTCTTGAAAGATGTCACACCACACTCACCATAGTGAGTCCTGAAAGATGTCACACCACACTCACCGTAGTGAGTCCTGAAAGATGTCACACCACACTCACCGTGGTGAGTCTTGAAAGATGTCACACAACACTCACCGTGGTGAGTCCTGAAAGATGTCACACCACACTCACCATAGTGAGTCTTGAAAGATGTCACACCACACTCACCATAGTGAGTCCTGAAAGATGTCACACCACACTCACCGTGGTGAGTCTTGAAAGATGTCACACCACACTCACCATAGTGAGTCTTGAAAGATGTCACACCACACTCACCATAGTGAGTCCTGAAAGATGTCACACCACACTCACCGCTCTCTTGTAGTGTTCAATCTCACAGCCCCCACCCCCCACGATGTAAGACCAACATAAAAGTAAGACTTAGTGGTGGTGGTCAATGAAGATTACAATAAAAGCAAACGACAAATCACTGTCAGAACAGACTGTTAGTAATGTAGTTCCTATTTCAGTTGGATTTTTCGTGCACAGTTGAAGCTACAGTACCTATAGTGAGTCCTGTGACCCGTTCCACCAATGTGCTTTTGGAGTCGGTATTGAGGGTTATTGTAGTTCATTTTGATACCAGACTTTGTCCTACACCAATGTGCTTTTGGACTGTATTGAGGGTTATTGTAGTTCATTTTGATACCAAACTTTGTCCTAAATCAATGTCATTTTGCATTCTGTATTGAGGGTTATTGTAGTTCATTTTGATACCAGACTTTGTCCTACATCAATGTGCTTTTGGACTGTATTGAGGGTTATTGTAGTTCATTTTGATACCAGACTTTGTCCTAAATCAATGTGCTTTTGGACTGTATTGAGGGTTATTGTAGTTCATTTTGATACCAGACTTTGTCCTACACCAATGTCATTTTGCATTCTGTATTGAGGGTTATTGTAGTTCATTTTGATACCAGACTTTGTCCTACACCAGTGTGCTTTTGGAGTCGGTATTGAGGGTTATTGTAGTTCATTTTGATACCAGACTTTGTCCTACACCAATGTGCTTTTGGACTGTATTGAGGGTTATTGTAGTTCATTTTGATACCAGACTTTGTCCTAAATCAATGTGCTTTTGGACTGTATTGAGGGTTATTGTAGTTCATTTTGATACCAGACTTTGTCCTAAATCAATGTGCTTTTGGACTGTATTGAGGGTTATTGTAGTTCATTTTGATACCAGACTTTGTCCTACACCAATGTGCTTTTGGACTGTATTGAGGGTTATTGTAGTTCATTCTGATACCAGACTTTGTCCTACATCAATGTGCTTTTGGACTGTATTGAGGGTTATTGTAGTTCATTCTGATACCAGACTTTGTCCTACATCAATGTGCTTTTGGACTGTATTGAGGGTTATTGTAGTTCATTTTGATACCAGACTTTGTCCTACACCAATGTGCTTTTGGACTGTATTGAGGGTTATTGTAGTTCATTCTGATACCAGACTTTGTCCTACATCAATGTGCTTTTGGACTGTATTGAGGGTTATTGCAGTTCATTTTGATACCAGACTTTGTCCTAAATCAATGTGCTTTTGGACTGTATTGAGGGTTATTGTAACTCATTTTGATACCAAACTTAGTCCTACACCAATGTGCAGCTGTCTTACCAGCTCGGCAAAATGGTCTGCAATGACGTGTTCATTCATTTTCTTCCAACCACAGAGCCCGCTCCTTCCGTGTTTTTCCCCCACCCCTCTTCCCCCAGCACGGCCCTGAAGCATGGAAATTCTTGTTCCACAGGTCCCAGAACTTTGCTTACCAAAGTAGGAATTCACCAATCCACGATACAAACGACAAATCACTGCTGCTGTATCTGACGCACACAGCAACACGGTGTATCTGACCCACACAGCAACACGGTGTATCTGACCCACACAGCAAAACGGTGTATCTGACCCACACAGCAAAACGGTGTATCTGACGCACACAGCAACACGGTGTATCTGACGCACACAGCAAAACGGTGTATCTGACCCACACAGCAAAGCGGTGTATCTGACCCACACAGCAAAACGGTGTATCTGACGCACACAGCAACACGGTGTATCTGACCCACACAGCAAAACGGTGTATCTGACCCACACAGCAAAACGGTGTATCTGACCCACACAGCAAAACGGTGTATCTGACGCACACAGCAAAACGGTGTATCTGACGCACACAGCAAAACGGTGTATCTGACGCACACAGCAACACGGTGTATCTGACCCACACAGCAACACGGTGTATCTGACCCACACAGCAAAACGGTGTATCTGACGCACACAGCAAAACGGTGTATCTGACCCACACAGCAAAACGGTGTATCTGACCCACACAGCAAAACGGTGTATCTGACGCACACAGCAAAACGGTGTATCTGACCCACACAGCAACACGGTGTATCTGACGCACACAGCAAAACGGTGTATCTGACCCACACAGCAAAACGGTGTATCTGACCCACACAGCAAAACGGTGTATCTGACGCACACAGCAAAACGGTGTACCTGACCCACACAGCAAAACGGTGTACTTGACGCACACAGCAAAGCAGCGAAAGCTGCAGTGTGTTCCACTCCAGCCTTGTCATCCGTAATTCCCCGCCCACTGCTCTGCTGACAACAGATCAGTTTGGCCATGCTGAATCCTGTGTTCGCCGTGAAATAGACACTGCGGCCTGTGTTGGGGAGGGGGGGTCCTGCTGTCCTTGTCAGTTTCCAGTGTCTGTCGTGCATCACGTGCATCAGTCAGCACCCTCCTGTCTCGTGTTGTACGGTGTGACCGGAATGGCTGATGAAGAGAGATGTGTGAGTGAGTTTTTTTTTCTGTTCTTTAATACATTTTACAGCATATAACATCTATGGGTGTGTGTGTGTGTGTGTGTGTGTGTGTGTGTGTGAATTCAGGTTATTCTATGTGTCATGGGGTCTCAATATGTTGGTTTGTGGGTTGAGTTTTCAGTTTCTGATTCTCAAGGAGGCATTACTGCGTTCGGGAAAATCCATATTTTTTTTATGCTACACGTCTGCTGGGCAGATGTCTGACAGCAGCATTATAAGCTAACGCATTTGTCAGGCCTCGAGTGCATGCATGTGTATTCACATACCTATCAGGCTGGATTTTTTTTCCTACAGAATTTTGCCAAAGGACACTTTTGTTGCCGTGGGTTCCTTTTAGTGCGCCAAGTATGTGCTGCATACGGGACCTCGGTCTATCGGCTCATCTGAATGACAGGACGCTCAGTTCCTTCTTCGTTCGTCAGATCATAGTGGACACTCCAGGCCCTCCATACAGCCCTACAGAACTCATTTCATTGTCGTAAAACCCATCATTGGAATCATGGACACTATAAACTAAACGCAACAAGCAAACAAAAAGTAAAAGCAATAAGTTGTGAGCACATGCAGGATATTCCTACAGCTTCCGGGTCACTGGGGTTGGGTCGGGCCAACGCTCAGTTGGATTTTTTCCAGTCAAACTTGGGAGAAAGGGCGACAGCGAGATTGGAACCCAAACCCTCACAGACACTGTAATGGCAGATGAACACCTTAACCATTCTGCCACGTTGTTCCCTAATGCACGTCTTTAGAGTCGGGCCTTGTGTCTATAAAACTGCAAATAGTGTGTGTGTGTGTGTGTGTGTGTGTGTGTGTGTCCACGTGTAGGTACGTGTGGGTGCGTGGGTTCGTTGAGCGTGGCCCATTGTTGTTCTTGTTTTTATTTCAATCATAGGCCTTCCACGTAGTTTTTCCATCACTATATTTTGTCTATCTACTTATATATTTTGGGTTAAAAAGTTACTTCATTTTCTATGTTGCTGTCTTACACAAACCTTCAGGCATCTGCTGATTTTTTTCAGTAGATGTGGTGTAGCGTTTATGGTTCCGTCAGCACACTTTGACACCTTGAAACTGTTTCCAGTGTGTGTGTGTGCGTGTTGTGTTGTGTTGTGTTGTGTTGTGTGTGTGTGCGTGCGTGTGTGTGTGTATGTGTGTTGGGGGGGAGACAGCGAGAGAAAGACAGAGAGAGGATCACCCATTTCCGGGAGCATTAGGAGTATTATTTATCACCAGATATTGAGAAGAAAGAAATGCTTTGGGTGTCTGCAAGCAGCACTTCTGTGTAATCTGAGCTCACTGTATTGTATTCGTTCCCATGGTTATTCTCTAAAAACTTGACCTGCTTTATTGCACACAGACAGAAACGCATTCTGGGGTATTTTATTATCATTGTGAACACTTCAATGCGTGCGTGTGTGTGTGCAGCTGAAGACAAAAATTAATGATTGCATTGTGCTTTGAAGGATATGTACACAAACTGGGTGACGATATATGAGCACATTGTGCTTTAAAGGCTACTTACACAAACTGGATGACGACATACAAAGTACATTGTGCTTTAAAGGATACTTACACAAACTGGATGACGACATATGAGCACATTGTGCTTTAAAGGCTACTTACACAAACTGGATGACGACATATGAGCACATGGTGCTTTAAAGAATATGTACACAAACTGGGTGACGACATACAAGCACATTGTGCTTTAAAGGATATGTACACAAACTGGGTGACGACATATGAGCACATTGTGCTTTAAAGGATATGTACACAAACTGGGTGACGACATATGAGCACATTGTGCTTTAAAGGATATGTACACAAACTCTATGTCAGGTCAGGTCATTAGATCTGCTACTGGTAACCTGTAATCCAGTACAACCTGTTCAGGGTCGGGTTGCCGGCGACTAAACCGGCACTCCCACCGCTCCCTTCTGGGACTGGTGAGGCGGGTGGCTAGACACCCTTATGGAGATCCATAAAAGGGCGTTGGCTCAGGAGAGCCACCGACGGCCATCTAGCTCCACTGTGCTGTGTGCATGCCACACGCAGTTGGCCCCCGGGGTGTGTCTACCCATGCATGCGAAGTCTGGATCCGGCAGAATCTGCGGAAGAAACCTATCGGTTCAACGGAGAGGAAGGCGGTTACAGCAACGCACTGTGGAGTGCAGAGAGCAAGATGAGACACCGAAAGGATATCTTGGTCATCCACTGCATCCGTGCTCATCCTCCAGTCGTCTCGACTTAGTCTTGCCACTGGAAATTGGTGGACCCGGACGAGAGAGTGAGGTTGACGTTGCGCAACTCCTCTTCACTTTAAACAAACTCATCGCGCAAGTCATCAGTCATCCAAAATGACCTTTCATCCTTCATCATTTCATCACCCCCAAGTCCTGTGGCGACAGGCGAGCGACGAAACGACAGGTGTGGGTACACTGGCAGTCGCAGTCGCAGACCTGCACACAGGCGGCTCAGGCCATAGGGTCGTTCTTCGTCGACAGGAGCAGCGATGGAGCTCGGCAGCCGTCTGAGCGTCTGAGCAGCCCTCTTTAGGAATGCACTGCTCACCTCCCTGGCATGAGGAAGGGGCTAGAAAAGGTGCCCTAAAAATTGCCTGCTCCATATCACCCTGGCCAGCATACCGCGGCTGGCGGGGACCCTACATCAGCGGTCGAAACAAAGAGAAAGAAAAGAAAAAAACAAGGATCGTTCCTCTCACCATTGGTGCTTGGAACATAAGGACTCTCCTGGACAGAGATAACGCGGACAGACCCCAAAGGAGAACGGCACTAGTTGCATCCGAACTCGCCAGATACAACATTGACATCGCAGCCTTGAGTGAGACTCGGCTTGCAGGTGAAGGCGAGCTCTGTGAACGGGGATCTGGTTACACCTTCTTCTGGAGTGGACGAGGAAGCGAAGAGCGACGTGAGGCTGGCGTTGGTTTTGCAGTAAAAACAGCACTTGTCAGCAAGCTAGCTGGAATCCCAAAGGGAGTCAACGATAGGCTTATGACCATGAAACTCCCACTGGCATCTGGCCAGAAGCACCTCACCATTGTCAGTGCCTACGCCCCAACCATGACCAACCCGGATGAAGTGAAGGCGAAGTTCTACGAGGACCTTCACTCTGTCATTGCTGCTATCCCTAAAGCAGACAAGCTCATCATTCTTGGGGACTTCAATGCTAGAGTTGGCTCTGACTACATCTCCTGGGATGGAGTGATTGGAAAGCATGGTGTGGGCCACTGCAACCCAAATGGATTGCTTTTGCTTCAGACCTGTGCAGAGCACGAACTGCTGATAACCAACACAGTTTTCTGCCTCCCTACCCGTAACAGGACGTCATGGATGCACCCTCGCTCAAAGCATTGGCATCTCATCGATTATGT
Organism: Babylonia areolata; assembly: GCF_041734735.1. NCBI lineage: Eukaryota > Metazoa > Mollusca > Gastropoda > Neogastropoda > Buccinidae > Babylonia > Babylonia areolata. The sequence continues at coordinate 34,742,844 of NC_134890.1, read as the reverse complement.
CATCGTCAGGAAAAGGGATAGGCAAGATGTACGTGTAACAAAGACCATGTGTGGCGCCGAGTGTTGGACAGACCATCGCCTTGTAGTCTCGAAGCTGAATATTCGAATCCAGCCCAAGAGACGCCCCCAAGGCCAGAAGGCTCCAAAACGGCTCAACATCGCTAAGCTGAAAAACATCACCATCAAACAGTCCTTTGTGGAGCTGCTGGAAGATCGTCTGGAATCCGCCTCTCTGGACAACCAGAATGTGGAGTCTGACTGGAGGACCCTGCGTGAGCTGATCTATAGTACAGCTTCAGAGACCCTGGGACCCATGTCCAGAAAGCACAAAGACTGGTTTGATGAAAACTGTGATGAAATCAAGCAGCTTCTGGATGAGAAACGCCGTCTGCATCAAGCCTACCTGAGCAACCCAAAGTCCACATCAAAAAAGGATGTGTACGATGCCATCCGCAGGACTGTTCAGCAAAAGTTACGCCAGATGCAGGATAAGTGGCTGAGTGACAAAGCTGATGAGATCCAGGGATATGCTGACAGGCACGATATGAAGAGGTTCTATGATGCCTTAAAAGAAGTCTACGGCCCCACATCCTCAGGATCATCCCCCCTCCTCAGTGCAGATGGGAATACCTTGATCACCGAGAAGGAGAAAATTCTCGAACGCTGGGCTGAGCACTTCAACAGTGTCTTAAATCGCCCTTCCTCCATAAATGATGAAGCCATAGACCGTCTCCCACAAGTCCCCATCAACGAAGCACTGGACGATCCGCCAACACTTCTTGAGACCCAGAAAGCAATCCGTCTGCTATCCAGTGGCAAAGCACCTGGCTCAGACTCCATACCAGCAGAGGTCTACAAGGATGGAGGCACTGTGCTGACTGAGAAGCTCCATCAGCTGTACTCACTCATGTGGAAAGAAGAGACGATCCCCCAGGATTTCAAAGATGCATCTATCATTCACTTGTACAAGCGAAAGGGGAACCGGCAAGCCTGTGATAACCATCGGGGCATTTCCTTGCTCTCCATCGCAGGCAAGATACTTGCCAGGATCCTACTAAACCGCCTCACAGCACACCTTGACCAAGGTCATTTGCCTGAGAGCCAATGTGGATTCCGGAAAGAGCGCGGAACCACCGACATGGTGTTTGCTGCAAGGCAGCTGCAAGAGAAATGTCAGGAGCAAAATGCTGATCTGTTCTCCACCTATGTCGACCTCACTAAGGCCTTCGACACCGTGAGTAGAGAGGGATTGTGGAAGATCATGGCCAAGTACGGATGCCCTCGGAAATTTATTTCCTTGGTCAGCCAATTCCATGAAGGCATGCAGGCTCGAGTCCAGGACAAAGGCGAAACATCTGCTCCTTTTGCTGTCACAAATGGTGTCAAGCAAGGCTGCGTCCTGGCTCCAACGCTGTTCAGCCTCATGTTCTCTGCAATGCTTACTGATGCCTTCAGAGATGGCGATGTTGGAATCGGCCTAAAGTACCGAACAGATGGTAAGTTGTTTAACCTCAGAAGGCTTCAAGCAAAAACGAAGGTCATGACAGACATCATCAGAGACTTTTTGTTTGCTGATGATTGTGCCCTCAACGCTGGATCTGAAGCTGACATGCAACTCAGCGTTGACAAGTTTGCCACTGCCAGCAGGAACTTCGGCCTTACCATCAGCACGAGGAAAACTGAAGTTCTCCATCAGCCAGCCCCAGGGAAACCCTACGTTGAGCCCAACATCACAGTCAACGGTCAGAGACTCAGTGCGGTGGAGCGGTTCACATACCTTGGCAGCACACTGTCACGAAATGCGACCATCGACGATGAAGTGAACGTCAGGATTGCAAGAGCAAGTGCAACTTTTGGTAGACTTAGTGCAAATGTCTGGAACAGAAGAGGCATTAGTCTTGAGACCAAGCTAAAGGTCTACAGAGCAGTAGTTCTCCCCACACTACTGTACGCCTGCGAAACTTGGACAGTGTACCAACGACATGCCAAGAAGCTGAACCACTTCCACACAACATGCCTCAGGAAGCTACTGAACATCAAGTGGCAAGACAAGACCCCAGACACAGAGGTGCTCGCAAAAGCCACCCTTCCCAGCATCTTCACCATCCTGATGCAGTCCCAGCTTCGCTGGGCTGGACACGTGGCGCGCATGCCAGACCATCGGCTGCCCAAAAGGCTCTTCTATGGCGAGCTGCAACAAGGGAAGAGATCACACGGAGGTCAGAAGAAGCGCTTCAGAGATACTCTGAAAGTCTCTCTGAAAGTGTTTGATATCAACCCTGACTCCTGGGAGGAATCTGCAGTGGACCGTGACAAATGGCGTGCTGCTGTGCACAAAGGCGCCAAGTTGTGTGAGGCCAACAGGACTGCTGCAGCTGTTCAGAAGAGGCAGGCCAGAAAGTCACGGGCAAACAAGCTCCCTGACAATGGTATGCCTGTCTTTGTCTGCCCCAAATGTCAGCGAACATTTCGTGCACAGATTGGACTATTCAGCCATCTGCGCATTCACAGATAGATTCATGAGCATCCTCCCCCCCACCCCACCACCACCCTCCCCCCATCCCCCAGCTGGATGACAACGATGGTCATCATCGATCTCGATGGACACACACCACACAAACTGGGTGACGACATATGAGCACATTGTACTTTAAAGGATATGTACACAAACCAGGTGTTTGGCCCACTCTGACACAGCTGATAACGACAACACAGAGAAGAAAATGAGAACACAGAAATATCTTCTTCTTTAAAACTTGTTTTATTCAATACAACGACACAGTAAACGACCACATTCCAACGCCTTTTCTATGTTTTAAAAGTAAAAGTACATATACTCGTGAAAAAATGGCAGGGAGATGGATGCAATACATATATAAGTGGGAAAGGAAGAGAAAAAATAGTTAACATATATAAGTGGGAAAAGAAGAGAACAAATAGTTAACATATATAAGTGGGAAAAGAAGAGACAAAATAGTTAACATATATAAGTGGGAAAAGAAGAGACAAAATAGTTCACATATATAAGTGGGAAAAGAAGAGAACAAATAGTTAACATATATAAGTGGGAAAAGAAGAGAACAAATAGTTCACATATATAAGTGGGAAAAGAAGAGACAAAATAGTTAACATATATAAGTGGGAAAAGAAGAGAACAAATAGTTCACATATATAAGTGGGAAAAGAAGAGAAAAAATAGTTAACATATATAAGTGGGAAAGGAAGAGAAAAAATAGATAATCGATATATTTACATATGAGAGGGTCACAATTACTCTGTGATGAAATACAGACTGCAGATATACTGTCAGGAACAATTTTATTATCATCATTATCATCTTTAAAGGAAACCTCATGAGCACTGTACTATACAGTACAGCACACTTTACAATGACACTAAACATTTTTTTGAAAAACTGAAACATAAAAACATACATGAAAATGAAAGAATGTTTAATCTTTCTCAATCACAAGATCATTCAGTCCCACCTGTATACACACATCCACCTACACACACATCCACCTACACACACATACACTCACAGTTTGAACATATCCCAGCCAATGCACACACACACACACATACAAAGCACACACATATACTTTACAAACATTCTCACACATACACACATCAGAGTGTGCAGAAAACAAGAGATTAAGAACGAAATGAACACTACTAATGGCACACAAAACACTCACACACATCTAGGAAGTTCACACTCTCTTGGTGTCTTGGGCTCCATTCCTTGCAGAAAGAACTGAGGTAAATACCAAGACTGGTAAAATATAAAAACATCAGCAACAGTACTATATACATACATACATATATATATATATATACATATATAGATAGATAGATAGATAGATATACAGTTGTATATAACTGATAGAAGAGTCCAAGAAACAAGTTAAAAGTTGTATCACCTTCTTGGTTTGATTGCCCTGACCACTGGGTGACTACAGAAATGCTGTTGCCCTCACCCTGCACCTCATTTCTCCTCACACACACGAGTGAAAATCATATAACATATACAAGCACTTTAAAATGTAGTGTAAAATTAAAACACTATTAAAATCTGGAGTCACAGTGGACAGACGAGTGTAAGCACACACATTACATCCAGCAGTAAACAGTAATAGTGAGTTTAAAATCAAGCGTCTGTTCCACATGACAAAGATGATGAAATTGTTGCAGCAGTTTACACGTGCACCATGCACAACACTACCCCTCCACGGCACCCCACTGCTTTCCAAGTGCCCATCACAACACACACACACACACACACACACACACACACACACATACACACACACATGCACGCACATACACACGCACACACACACAGACATGCACACACACACACACACACACACATGCATGCACACACATACACAACTTCCCAGCCACCCACACAAAAAACACTTACATACATCTCTCTCTCTGTGAGGGTGGCAGGTGATTGTTCAGTCTTGTTTTTTTTCATGTGAGAAAGTAGAGAGAGAGAGAGAGAGAGAGAGAGAGAGAGAGAGAGAGAGAGAGAGAGAGAGAATGAATGAATGAATGAATGGTTTATTCATATAGGCCATTGCCCCTCATGAAAGGGTGTCAGACAAAAACATATGTGAGAAGAAAAAATAAAATAAAATAAGCAAGACAAATATCATACGTTGTCATGCAGTATACACTTAACTAAGTAGTACACAGCAGATAAATAACAACACGCCTATTTAACTGAACTCAATAAAGTAATCGTGTCATCAGAAGTGGCACAAGCTTAATAAATGAATTTTACGACGTAAGAGTGGATCGAAGCTTAAACGCTTTGTACAGATAAATTGAGAAATTTCTGATAGTTTGTTCGTGTGTAGATGCCATAAGTAGCGATAATCTAAACTGACTAGGGAACTTAAAAAATTTCAACGGTATGTATTGCATTCTTAAGTCATACATAACAGGACAGGATAGAACAAAGTGCACTTCATTTTCCTTCCCCTTCTTACACAGTGGACATAATAAATCAGACTCATCATGTACTTTATAACGGTGACTATGTTCTGCAATTTCCGAAATACCAAGTCTAAATCTAGTCATTATATACTTTAAATGTTTATCTATATTCATCAATAAATAGGTTTTGACATCGGGTATAGTACAAAAGGTTTTATAGGCATTAAATCTTTCACTGTTGTTAACATGGAAATCCCATTCTTGCCATCTACAAACAATAAGTCTTTCTTTAAAAGTCCGAAGAAACTCATCAATCCCCTCTACACCTTGATTAAGCCATACATACCCAAATCCAAACATAAACAGTTTACAGCGTATACTTGTAGCCCAGTTTCTTTTGCCACACGCATCAAGATCAAATAACATTTTATAGGCTTTGTGAGGCAGTCTAGACTCATGCATTCTCAGTAACTGTAACCAATACTTCATGCACTTTATAACTGAATTTATATAGATAGGATATCTGTTTGTTTCCCCGTATATCAAATCATTGGGAGTTCGCTCTTCTACGCCTAAGAACTTCTTAAGTGCAAATAAATGTATCTTTTCACACTGAAATGCAGCTTTATCGAGTCCCCATAATTCGGCACCATATTGGACTATTGGTTGAATGAGAGAGACAGAGAGAGATAGAGAGAGAGAGATAGAGAGAGAGAGACAGAGAGAGAGAGAGAGAGTGTGTGTGTGTGTGCGTGTTTGTGTGTGTGTGAGTGAGTGTGTGTGTGTGTGTGTGTGTGTGTGTGTGTGTGTGTGTGTGTGTGTGTGTGTGTGTGTGTGTGTGTGTGTGTGTGTGTGTGTGTTCATTCTTTAGTTTAGCGTCTTTTCACTATCAGTGATATTAGACGATTCAAAAAAAAAAAAAAAAAAAAAGAAAGAAAACAAAAAAAGAAGGTGGGGTGGGATGGGGAGAGGGGAAAGAGAAGTCAGGATAAAACAGAAGACGTAGAAAACAACAAAGAAATGCGTAACTAACATGAAATTAGCTTTAACAGTACCAATTCAATAATGATGATAATAACTAAAACCATTAACATTATTAAGAAATGCGTAACTAACATGAAATTAGCTTTAACAGTACCAATTCAATAATGATGATAATAACTAAAACCATTAACATTATTAAGAAATGCATAACTAACATGAAATTAGCTTTAACAGTACCAATTCAATAATGATGATAATAACTAAAACCATTAACATTATTAAGAAATGCATAACTAACATGAAATTAGCTTTAACAGTAACAATTCAATAATGATGATAACTAAAACCATTAACATAATTATGAAGTACATTAAAGGAATGTAGAAATAGGGCTATGAACTAATGCCTTTCAAAGTTCTACAAAAAGAACCTCGTTAGAAATAACTTCCCCAAAATCATCTGCAGAATAGCTACTCTCTGTGAAATACTTGGCAAGAAGATATGTAACTGCTGACATTGAAACAAACTATGATGCAAGCCGAACTGCTTACCACAAATGCATATAACATTTTTACTATATTTTGTCTTCAGCGCGTCAAGTGTGTGTGTGTGTGTGTGTGTGTGTGTGTGTGTGTGTGTGTGTGTGTGTGTGTGTGCATGTGAGTGTGAGTGTGTGTCTGTGGTAAACTTAAACATTCTTTCCCCTGGAAATACTTAGTCTGTTGACACCACATTTAGCTTGAAAATGGGAAAAAAATCAGTTGTTCTTTCCACACCCTCTAATTGTAATAACAATGCACTTTTAGGAAGGGCACAAAAATTTTTTTTTAAAAGCCAAACCTGTTTCCAAAGTCAGATTACTGTTCTAATTTCTTGCTCACAAAACTCAGCACTTTTATCTGGTAAACAGATACTGATGAACAACAGTAATGTCCACCATGTGTAGTTAATAAAACAGGAAATGCCTTTCTCTACTGAGGCGGGCGAAAAAGGGATAGACCAGTAAAAGCCACTAAAAAAAAAAACCCAAAAAAACCACCACCACCAAAACAACCCTTTTAATACCAGTGATATGACTACAATACCTATTTTTAAAACAATATGTTCTGCAGTTCAATCACAGTTCAATCAGAAATAAACAATCAAGAATACCATAATCAATCAGTGATTACTGATCACTTTAAATCAAGAGGCAAAGCCTTCAAGGCTGACATGTGATTCCTGCTGAACACAAGTCAGAGCAAGGGATACTGCACTGTGGTTGGTAAGCATCTCCTGAACCACATCAAAAACAGTGTATAGCATGCCTCTTCTTCATCTTAAACAACAGTGTAACAAAAATATTGACCTATCACTCACACACACACACACATGAACATGTACACACATATGCTCTCTCTCACAAACACAGATGCACGCATGCATGCACATGCACACACACACACCCATACACACACCGCAGCCTCAACAGGCAGCAGGGAAATAGGACAGTGTCACCTGGTTGATCACCTGGCCTTCCTTCTCCATGGAGCACACCACACACCTGTCCCCCTCCCCTCTCCACACCTGTCCCCCTCCCCTCTCCACACCTGTCCCCTCAACAGGCAGCAGGGAAATAGGACAGTGTCACCTGGTTGATCACCTGGCCTTCCTTCTCCATGGAGCACACCATACACCTGTCCCCCTCCCCTCTCCACACCTGTCCCCCTCCCCTCTCCACACCTGTCCCCCTCCCCTCTCCGCACCTGTCCCCCTCCTCCCTCCACACCTGTCCCCCTCCCCCCTCCACACCTGTCCCCCTCCCCTCTCCACACCTGTCCCCCTCCTCCCTCCACACCTGTCCCCGTCCCCCCTCCACACCTGTCCCCCTCCCCTCTCCGCACCTGTCCCCCTCCCCTCTCCACACCTGTCCCCCTCCTCCCTCCACACCTGTCCCCGTCCCCCCTCCGCACCTGTCCCCCTCCCCTCTCCGCACCTGTCCCCCTCCCCTCTCCACACCTGTCCCCCTCCCCCCTCCACACCTGTCCCCCTCCCCCAACCACACCTGTCCCCCTCCCCTCTCCGCACCTGTCCCCCTCCCCTCTCCACACCTGTCCCCCTCCCCCAACCACACCTGTCCCCCTCCCCTCTCCGCACCTGTCCCCCTCCCCTCTCCACACCTGTCCCCCTCCCCTCTCCACACCTGTCCCCCTCCCCTCTCCACACCTGTCCCCCTCCCCTCTCCACACCTGTCCCCCTCCCCCAACCACACCTGTCCCCCTCCCCTCTCCACACCTGTCCTCCCCCCTTCTCCACACCTGTCCCCCTCCCCCAACCACACCTGTTCCCTCCCCTCTCCACACCTGTCCCCCTCCCCTCTCCACACCTGTCCTCCCCCCTTCTCCACACCTGTCCCCCTCCCCCAACCACACCTGTCCCCCTCCCCCAACCACACCTGTCCCCCTCCTCCCTCCACACCTGTCCCCCTCCCCTCTCAACACCTGTCCCCCTCCTGTCCCCCTCCCCTCTCAACACCTGTCCCCCTCCCCCCTCCACACCTGTCCCCCTCCCCCAACCACACCTGTCCCCCTCCCCTCTCCACACCTGTCCCCCTCCCCTCCACACCTGTCCCCCTCCCCTCTCCACACCTGTCCCCCCACACCTGTCCCCCTCCCCTCTCCACACCTGTCCCCCTCCCCTCTCCACACCTGTCCCCCTCCCCCCTCCACACCTGTCCCCCTCCCCCCCCCACACCTGTCCCCCTCCCCCTCCCCTCTCCACACCTGTCCCCCTCCCCTCCACACCTGTCCCCCCTCCCCCCTCCACACCTGTCCCCCCTCCCCCCCCCCCACACCTGTCCCCCTCCCCTCTCCACACCTGTCCCCCTCCCCCCCCACACCTGTCCCCCTCCCCCCTCCACACCTGTCCCCCCCCACCCCCTTCTCCCCACCTGTCCCCTCAACAGGCAGCAGGGAAATAGGACAGCGTCACCTGGTTGATCACCTGGCCTTCCTTCTCCATGGAGCACACCACACACCTGTCCCCGTCCCCCCTCCACACCTGCACCCTCAGCACGTCGCCCTCCACGCTCTCCCCCAGGTACACCACCCTCAACTGTCGCACACCTGCCCTCACGTCTTTCTCTGTCAGTGCTCCGTCCAGCCGCCCAAGGTGAAGTGCGTCATGCACAGCGTCCACCGCAAAGCGCACGTAGTTGCTGTAGTTGGTGTGTCGGTACATGTCTGTGTCACTCCATGCGATCTTTACCTGGAAAAGATCATTGTGTTGTATGTAGTGTTGTGTTGTGTTGTATGCATTGCACTGCATTGTGTGTTGTATTGTATTGTATTGTATTGTGTTGTATTGTCTTACTCTTTTGTCACAACAGATTCCTCTGTGTGAAATTCGGGCTGCTCTTCCAAGTGAGAGCCGTCACTACAGTGCATAGTATTGTATTGTGTTGTTTGTACTGTACTGTGTCGTCATGTATTGTATTGTACTGTATTGTGTTGTATCATACTGTATTGTACTGTCTTATACATTGTATTGTATTGTACTGTATTGTGTTGTATCATATTGTATTGTACTGTATTGTGTTGTATCATATTGTATTGTACTGTCTTACTCTTTTGTCACAACAGATTCTTCCCACTGAAAGCATGTCGCTACAGTGTATTGTATTGTATTGTACTGTATAGTATTGTATTGTATTGTACTGTATAGTATTGTATTGTATTGTACTGTATAGTATTGTATTGTACTCTATAGTACTGTATTGTGTTGCATTGTACTGTATTGTTTTGTATTGCATTGTAATGTATTGCACTGGATTGCATAGTATTGTATTGTGTTGTATTATATTGTTTTGTATTGCATTGTACTGTATTGCACTGGATTGCATTGCATTGTATTGTCTTACTCTTCGGTCACAACAGATTTCTCTGTGTGAAATTCAGGCTGCTCTTCCCAGGGAGACTGCGTCGCTTCACTGAGAGCGCCACCCTTTTTTCTGCAACTATATCTGTTTTCCTATCAAAGTGGACTTGTCTTTCAAAATGTGCCAGGGGCAGCCTCTTTGTTGACCTAGGTTCTTAAATGTGAGCTAAGTGCATGCTACACATAGACCTCAGTTTATTGTTTCATTCAGATGACTAGCGTCCAGACCACCACTCAAAGTCTAGTTGGGGGTGAGAAAAGACTGGCTAGTGTGGGTTTCACTCAGATTCTCTCACATTCTTTTGATTTTGTTTTTTACCTGGAATGTTGATTAGACACAGTGTGCTGTCAATGACCCATCACTCACAGCAAGGCCTCAGAATGACTGACCACACTCAACCATACACACATTTCCAAACAGCTCCATTTAACAGTGAAGAAATAACAAATCAGAAAGATGCCTCATAGAACAGATGAGTGACGGACACAATAGCCGAGTGGTTAAAGCGTAGGACTGTCAATCTGAGGGTCACGGGTTCGAATCACGGTGACGGCGCCTGGTGGGTAAAGGGTGGAGATTTTTACGATCTCCCAGGTCAACATATGTGCAGACCTGTTAGTGCCTGAACCCCCTTCGTGTGTATGTGCAAGCAGAAGATCAAATACACACGTTAAAGATCCTGTAATCCATGTCAGCGTTCGGTGGATTACGGAAACAAGAATATACCCAGCATGCACACCCCCGAAAACGGAGTATGGCTGCATACATGGCGGGGTAAAAACGGTCATACACGTAAAAGCCCACTTGTGTGCACACAAGTGAACGCAGAAGAAGAAGAAGAAGAAGAGGAAGACATGAGTTTTTAGCTGATTCAAACAGAAAGAGTGTTGGTTGGTGCCAAAGACCAAAAGGTAGTGAATTCCAGACAGTGGAAGCAAAACAAAACAAAACAAAAAAAAGTGCTTGACACAATTTTTACTTGGAGGAGTGCTCCATGTAAGAGTCCATCAGTTACTTCTCCAAACTCCACTGGGTTTTTTCAGTTATCTCCCTTATCTAGTTCCCCGTGATGAAACTGTTTGTTTTCCCTCTGGTCAAATGAAGATGGGCAGCTGAATGGAGAACAGACTTGGGTGTCAAGGCTCCATCTTGAGCGTTTACCTGATAGACGCTGAGTGGTCATACCATGTGTAGTATGGCGTAGTTACCTGATAGACACTGAGTGGTCCATACCATGTGTAGTATGATGTAGTTACCTGATAGACACTGAGTGGTCCATACCATGTGTAGTATGGTGTAGTTACCTGATAGACACTGAGTGGTCATACCATGTGTAGTATGATGTAGTTACCTGATAGACACTGAGTGGTCCATACCATGTGTAGTATGGTGTAGTTACCTGGTAGACACTGAGTGGTCATACCATGTGTAGTATGATGTAGTTACCAGGTAGACACTGAGTGGTCATACCATGCGTAGTATGGTGTAGTTACCTGATAGACACTGAGTGGTCCATACCATGTGTAGTATGGTGTAGTTACCTGATAGACACTGAGTGGTCCATACCATGTGTAGTATGATGTAGTTACCTGATAGACACTGAGTGGTCCATACCATGTGTAGTATGATGTAGTTACCTGATAGACACTGAGTGGTCCATACCATGTGTAGTATGGTGTAGTTACCTGATAGACACTGAGTGGTCCATACCATGTGTAGTATGATGTAGTTACCTGATAGACACTGAGTGGTCCATACCATGTGTAGTATGATGTAGTTACCTGATAGACACTGAGTGGTCATACCATGTGTAGTATGATGTAGTTACCTGATAGACACTGAGTGGTCATACCATGCGTAGTATGATGTAGTTACCAGGTAGACACTGAGTGGTCATACCATGTGTAGTATGGTGTAGTTACCTGATAGACACTGAGTGGTCATACCATGTGTAGTATGATGTAGTTACCTGATAGACACTGAGTGGTCATACCATGTGTAGTATGATGTAGTTACCAGGTAGACACTGAGTGGTCATACCATGTGTAGTATGGTGTAGTTACCTGATAGACACTGAGTGGTCATACCATGTGTAGTATGATGTAGTTACCTGATAGACACTGAGTGGTCCATACCATGTGTAGTATGGTGTAGTTACCTGATAGACACTGAGTGGACCACACCATGTGTAGTATGATGTAGTTACCTGATAGACATTGAGTGGTCATACCATGTGTAGTATGATGTAGTTACCTGACAGACACTGAGTGGACCATACCATGTGTAGTATGGTGTAGTTACCTGATAGACACTGAGTGGTCATACCATGTGTAGTATGGTGTAGTTACCTGATAGACACTGAGTGCTCCATACCATGTGTAGTATGGTGTAGTTACCTGATAGACACTGAGTGGACCATACCATGTGTAGTATGATGTAGTTGCAGTCAGGTCAGGTCATTAGATCTGCTACTGGTAACCTGTAATCCAGTACAACCTGTTCAGGGTCGGGTTGCCGACGACTAAACCGGCACTTCCACCGCTCCCTTCTGGGACTGGTGAGGCGGGTGGCTAGACACCCTTATGGAGATCCATAAAAGGGCGTCGGCTCAGGAGAGCCACCGACGGCCATCTAGCTCCACTGTGCTGTGTGCATGCCACACGCAGTTGGTCCCCGGGGTGTGTCTACCCATGTATGCGAAGTCTGGATCCGGCAGAATCTGCGGAAGAAACCTATCGGTTCAACGGAGAGGAAGGCGGTTACAGCAACGCACTGTGGAGTGCAGAGAGCAAGATGAGACACCGAAAGGATATCTTGGTCATCCACTGCATCCGTGCTCATCATCCAGTCGTCTCGACTTAGTCTTGCCACTGGAAATTGGTGGACCCGGACGAGAGAGTGAGGTCGACGTTGCGCAACTCCTCTTCACTTTAAACAAACTCATCGTGCAAGTCATCAGTCATCCAAAATGGCCTTTCATCCTTCATCATTTCATCACCCCCAAGTCCTGTGGCGACAGGCGAGCGACGAAACGACAGGTGTGGGTACACTGGCAGTCGCAGCCGCAGACCTGCACGCAGGCGGCTCAGGCCATAGGGTCGTTCTTCGTCGACAGGAGCAGCGATGGAGCTCGGCAGCCGTCTGAGCGTCTGAGCAGCCCTCTTTAGGAATGCACTGCTCACCTCCCTGGCATGAGGAAGGGGCTAGAAAAGGTGCCCTAAAAATTGCCTGCTCCATATCACCCTGGCCAGCATACCGCGGCTGGCGGGGACCCTACATCAGCGGTCGAAACAAAGAGAAAGAAAAGAAAAAAACAAGGATCGTTCCTCTCACAATTGGTGCTTGGAACATAAGGACTCTCCTGGACAGAGATAACGCGGACAGACCCCAAAGGAGAACAGCACTAGTTGCATCCGAACTCGCCAGATACAACATCGACATCGCAGCCTTGAGTGAGACTCGGCTTGCAGGCGAAGGCGAGCTCTGTGAACGGGGATCTGGTTACACCTTCTTCTGGAGTGGACGAGGAAGCGAAGAGCGACGTGAGGCTGGCGTTGGTTTTGCAGTAAAAACAGCACTTGTCAGCAAGCTAGCTGGAATCCCAAAGGGAGTCAACGATAGGCTTATGACCATGAAACTCCCACTGGCATCTGGCCAGAAGCACCTCACCATTGTCAGTGCCTACGCCCCAACCATGACCAACCCGGATGAAGTGAAGGCGAAGTTCTACGAGGACCTTCACTCTGTCATTGCTGCCATCCCTAAAGCAGACAAGCTCATCATTCTTGGGGACTTCAATGCTAGAGTTGGCTCTGACTACATCTCCTGGGATGGAGTGATTGGAAAGCACGGTGTGGGCCACTGCAACCCAAACGGATTGCTTTTGCTTCAGACCTGTGCAGAGCACGAACTGCTGATAACCAACACAGTTTTCTGCCTCCCTACCCGTAACAGGACGTCATGGATGCACCCTCGCTCAAAGCATTGGCATCTCATCGATTATGTCATCGTCAGGAAAAGGGATAGGCAAGATGTACGTGTAACAAAGACCATGTGCGGCGCCGAGTGTTGGACAGACCATCGCCTTGTAGTCTCGAAGCTGAATATTCGAATCCAACCCAAGAGACGCCCCCAAGGCCAGAAGGCTCCAAAACGGCTCAACATCGCTAAGCTGAAAAGCATCACCATCAAACAGTCATTTGTGGAGCTGCTGGAAGATCGTCTGGAATCCGCCTCTCTGGACAACCAGAATGTGGAGTCTGACTGGAGGACCCTGCGTGAGCTGATCTATAGTACAGCTTCAGAGACCCTGGGACCCATGACCAGAAAGCACAAAGACTGGTTTGATGAAAACTGTGATGAAATCAAGCAGCTTCTGGATGAGAAACGCCGTCTGCATCAAGCCCACCTGAGCAACCCAAAGTCCACATCAAAAAAGGATGCATACAATGACATCCGCAGGACTGTTCAGCAAAAGTTACGCCAGATGCAGGATAAGTGGCTGAGGGACAAAGCTGATGAGATCCAGGGATATGCTGACAGGCACGATATGAAGAGGTTCTATGATGCCTTAAAAGAAGTCTACGGCCCCACATCCTCAGGATCATCCCCCCTCCTCAGTGCAGATGGGAATACCTTGATCACCGAGAAGGAGAACATTCTCGAACGATGGGCTGAGCACTTCAACAGTGTCTTAAATCGCCCTTCCTCCATAAATGATGAAGCCATAGACCGTCTCCCACAAGTCCCCACCAACAAAGCACTGGACGATCTGCCAACACTTCTTGAGACCCAGAAAGCAATCCGTCTGCTATCCAGTGGCAAAGCACCTGGCTCAGACTCCATACCAGCAGAGGTCTACAAGGATGGAGGCACTGTGCTGACTGAGAAGCTTCATCAGCTGTACTCACTCATGTGGAAAGAAGAGACGATCCCCCAGGATTTCAAAGATGCATCTATCATTCACTTGTACAAGCGAAAGGGGAACCGGCAAGCCTGTGATAACCATCGGGGCATTTCCTTGCTCTCCATCGCAGGCAAGATACTTGCCAGGATCCTACTTAACCGCCTCACAGCACACCTTGACCAAGGTTATTTGCCTGAGAGCCAATGTGGATTCCGGAAAGAGCGCGGAACCACTGACATGGTGTTTGCTGCAAGGCAGCTGCAAGAGAAATGTCAGGAGCAAAATGCTGATCTGTTCTCCACCTATGTCGACCTCACTAAGGCCTTCGACACTGTGAGTAGAGAGGGACTGTGGAAGATCATGGCCAAGTACGGATGCCCTCGGAAATTTATTTCCTTGGTCAGCCAATTCCATGAAGGCATGCAGGCTCGAGTCCAGGACAATGGTGAAACATCTGCTCCTTTTGCTATCACAAATGGTGTCAAGCAAGGCTGCGCCCTGGCTCCGACGCTGTTCAGCCTCATGTTCTCTGCAATGCTTACTGATGCCTTCAGAGATGGCGATGTTGGAATCGGCCTAAAGTACCGAACAGATGGCAAGCTGTTTAACCTCAGAAGGCTTCAAGCAAAAACGAAGGTCATGACAGACATCATCAGAGACTTTTTGTTTGCTGATGATTGTGCCCTCAACGCTGGATCTGAAGCTGACATGCAACTCAGCGTCGACAAGTTTGCCACTGCCAGCAGGAACTTCGGCCTTACCATCAGCACGAGGAAAACTGAAGTTCTCCATCAGCCAGCCCCAGGGAAACCCTACGTTGAGCCCAACATCACAGTCAACGGTCAGAGACTCAGTGCGGTGGAGCGGTTCACATACCTTGGCAGCACACTGTCACGAAATGTGACAATCGACGATGAAGTGAACGTCAGGATTGCAAGAGCAAGCGCAGCTTTTGGTAGACTCAATGCAAATGTCTGGAACAGAAGAGGCATTAGTCTTGAGACCAAGCTAAAGGTCTACAGAGCAGTAGTTCTCCCCACACTACTGTACGCCTGCGAAACTTGGACAGTGTACCAACGACATGCCAAGAAGCTGAACCACTTCCACACAACATGCCTCAGGAAGCTACTGAACATCAAGTGGCAAGACAAGACCCCTGACACAGAGGTGCTCGCAAAAGCCACCCTTCCCAGCATCTTCACCATCCTGATGCAGTCCCAGCTTCGCTGGGCTGGACACGTGGCGCGCATGCCAGACCATCGGCTGCCCAAAAGGCTCTTCTATGGCGAGCTGCAACAAGGGAAGAGATCACACAGAGGTCAGAAGAAGCGCTTCAGAGATACTCTGAAAGTCTCTCTGAAAGCGTTTGATATCAACCCTGACTCCTGGGAGGAATCTGCAGTGGACCGTGACAAATGGCGTGCTGCTGTGCACAAAGGCGCCAGGTTGTGCGAGGCCAACAGGACTGCTGCAGCTGTTGAGAAGAGGCAGGCCAGAAAGTCACGGGCAAACAAGCTCCCTGACAATGATATACCTGTCTTTGTCTGCCCCAACTGTCAGCGAACATTTCATGCGCAGATTGGACTATTCAGCCATCTGCGCACTCACAGATAGATTCATGAGCATCCTTCCCCCCACCCCACCACCACCCTCCCCCCATCCCCCATCCCCCATCTGGATGACAACGATGGTCATCATCGATCTCGATGGACACACCACCACCAGTATGATGTAGTTACCTAACAGACACTGAGTGGTCCATACCATGTGTAGTATGATGTAGTTACCTGATAGACACTGAGTGGACCATACCATGTGTAGTATGATGTAGTTACCTAACAGACACTGAGTGGTCCATACCATGTGTAGTATGATGTAGTTACCTGATAGACACTGAGTGGACCATACCATGTGTAGTATGATGTAGTTACCTGATAGACACTGAGTGGACCATACCATGTGTAGTATGATGTAGTTATCTGACAGACACTGAGTGGTCCAGACCATGTGTAGTATAATGTAGTTACCTGATAGACACTGAGTGGACCATACCATGTGTAGTATGGTGTAGTTACCTGATAGACACTGAGTGGTCCATACCATGTGTAGTATGGTGTAGTTACCTGATAGACACTGAGTGGTCCATACCATGTGTAGTATGATGTAGTTACCTGATAGACACTGAGTGGTCCATACCATGTGTAGTATGATGTAGTTACCTGATAGACACTGAGTGGTCCATACCATGTGTAGTATGATGTAGTTACCTGATAGACACTGAGTGGACCATACCATGTGTAGTATGGTGTAGTTACCTGATAGACACTGAGTGGTCCATACCATGTGTAGTATGGTGTAGTTACCTGATAGACACTGAGTGGTCCAGACGAAGGGACGTCCTGACGCCTGATGACCAGGGGCTGTCCTCGCACACACTGGGCCTGGTACTTATCTCGCCACTTGTCCTTAATGGGCGTGGGGCGCCGCGTCACCTTGTCCACCAGCACAACCTGCACTCACACCACGCTCTGTGCCATGCATGGTCCACATAGGGACATGGGGAAATTTGGGGACGGACACACACACACACACACACACACCACGCCACTCTGTACCATGCACAGTACACATGGGGGCATGGGGAAATTTGGGGACACACACACACACACCCACCAGTGATGATACAATAAATGAAATATCAATCAAATCACTGGAACATATTTGAAGTAGAACCACACACACACACACACACACACACACACACACACACACACCAGTGATGATACAATAAAAGAAATATCAATTTAATCACTGGAACATATTTGAAGTAGAACCACACACACACACACACACACCTGTGATGATACAATAAAAGAAATATCAATTTAATCACTGGAACATGTTTGAAGTAGAACCACACACACACACACACACACACACACACCTGTGATGATACAATAAATGAAATATCAATCAAATCACTGGAACATGTTTGAAGAAGAAACACACACACACACAAATCACCTTTTGCAATGTGACAACACGTGAGGAGTACAGTCGGATTTTAACACAGATTTATGTTGTGAGAAAACAGTACTACAAGACAGTCAAGAAGTCAGTATTTCCAGAGACTGTCTGGCCACCTGTTCATCTATTCTAGAAACCTGAATGATCTGTTCTACCATCTGCTAACCTGTTGTGCCCTACCTGCTAACTGTTGATGTGTTCTACGTGCTAACTGTTGATGTGTTCTACCTGCTAACTGTTGATGTGTTCTACCTGCTAACTGTTGGTGTGTTCTACCTGCTAACTGTTGATGTGTTCTAACTGCTCACTGTTGATGCATTCTAGTGACCTCTCACCTGGGTGACCTGGGTCATCAGTGTCTGTGGGTCAGGCTGTGTGCAGGTGGTCATGGTTGATACGGTGCTCAGTGAGGTGCGACCAATGTGACCCCCCTCCATCTTCACCTGCACAACACAGTCATGTTCCTTGTAGTCCTTATGGTACATCACTAACAGCTGTGAGGACTTCCCACCCTATGTACAATCCTACATCACTAACAGCTGTGAGGACTTCCCACCCTATGTACAATCCTACATCACTAACAGCTGTGAGGACTGTCCCACCCTATGTACAATCCTACATCACTAACAGCTGTGAGGACTTCCCACCCTATGTACAATCCTACATCATTAATAGCTGTGAGGACTGTCCCACCCTATGTACAATCCTACATCACTAACAGCTGTGAGGACTTCCCACCCTATGTACAATCCTACATCACTAATAGCTGTGAGGACTTCCCACCCTATGTACAATCCTACATCACTAACAGCTGTGAGGACTGTCCCACCCTATGTACAATCCTACATCACTAATAGCTGTGAGGACTTCCCACCCTATGTACAATCCTACATCACTAATAGCTGTGAGGACTGTCCCACCCTATGTACAATCCTACATCACTAACAGCTGTGAGGACTTCCCACCCTATGTACAATCCTACATCACTAACAGCTGTGAGGACTGTCCCACCCTATGTACAATCCTACATCACTAACAGCTGTGAGGACTTCCCGACCTATGTACAATCCTACATCACTAACAGCTGTGAGGACTGTCCCACCCTATGTACAATCCTACATCACTAATAGCTGTGAGGACTTCCCACCCAATGTACAATCCTACATCACTAAGGACTGTCCCACCCTATGTACAATCCTACATCACTAACAGCTGTGAGGATTGTCCCGCCCTATGTACAATCCTACTTTACTAACAGCTGTGAGGATTGTCCCACCCTATGTACAATCCTACATCACTAAGGACTGAGTCACCTATGTACAATCCTACATCACTAAGGACTGTCCTACATCACTAATGAATGTCCCACCCTATGTACAATCCTACATCACTAAGGACTGTCCTACATCACTATGGACTTTCCCGCCCTATGTAAATCCTACATCACTATGGACTTTCCCACCCTATGTACAATACTACATCACTAAGGACTGTCCCACCCTATGTACAATCCTACATCACTATGGACTGTCCCACCCTATGTACAATCCTACATCACTATGGACTGTCCCACCCTATGTACAATCCTACATCACTAAGGACTGTCCCATCCTATGTACAATCCTACATCACTAAGGACTGTCCCACCCTATGTACAATCCTACATCACTAAGGACTGTCCCACCCTATGTACAATCCTACATCACTAAGGACTGTCCCATCCTATGTACAATCCTACATCACTAAGGACTGTCCCACCCTATGTACAATCCTACATCACTATGGACTGTCCCACCCTATGTACAATCCTACATCACTAAGGACTGTCCCATCCTATGTACAATCCTACATCACTAAGGACTGTCCCACTCTATGTACAATCCTACATCACTAAGGAATGTCCCATCCTATGTACAATCCTGCATCACTAAAGAATGTCCCACCCTATGTACAATCCTGCATCACTAAAGAATGTCCCACCCTATGTACAATCCTGCATCACTAAAGAATGTCCCACCCTATGTACATTCCTACATCACTAAGGACTGTCCCACCCTATGTACAATCCTACATCACTATGGACTGTCCCACCCTATGTACAATCCTACATCACTAAGGACTGTCCCACCCTATGCACAATCCTACATCACTAAGGACTGTCCCACCCTATGCACAATCCTACATCACTAAGGACTGTCCCACCCTATGTACAATCCTACATCACTAAGGACTGTCCCACCCTATGTACAATCCTACATTACTAAGGACTGTCCCACCCTATGTACAATCCTACATCACTATGGACTGTCCCACCCTATGTACAATCCTACATCACTATGGACTGTCCCATCCTTTGTACAATCCTACATTACTAAGGACTGTTCCACCCAATGTACAATCCTACATCACTATGGACTGTCCCACCCTATGTACAATCCTAATTCACTATGGACTGTCCCACCCTATGTACAATCCTACATCACTAAGGACTGTCCCACCCTATGTACAATCCTACATCACTAAGGAATGTCCCATCCTATGTACAATCCTACATCCCTATGGACTGTCCCATCCTATGTACAATCCTACATCACTAAGTACTGTCCTGCCCTATGTACAAATCTACATCACTAAGGACTGTCCCACCCTATGTACAATCCTACATCACTAAGGACTGTCCCACCCTATGTACAATCCTACATCACTAAGGACTGTCCCACCCTATGTACAATCCTACATCACTAAGGACTGTCCCACCCTATGTACAATCCTACATCACTAAGGACTGTCCCACCCTATGTACAATCCTACATCACTACGGACTGTCCCACCCTATGTACAATCCTGCATCACTAAGGACTGTCCTACATCACAAAAGACTTTCCCACCCTATGTACAATCCTACATCACTAAGGACTGTCCCACCCTATGTACAATCCTACATCACTACGGACTGTCCCACCCTATGTACAATCCTGCATCACTAAGGACTGTCCTACATCACAAAAGACTTTCCACCCTATGTACAATCCTACATCACTATGGACTGTCCCACCCTATATACAATCCTACATGACAGTTACCCAGCACTAACAGCTCAGATTCAGAGGAATATAGCTGAAATACAGCAGAGGAAATCAGTCATATTTTCCATGCTTTTCCATGCACTTAATTTCCATGTGGATTAATAAAGTTTGTTTTTTTTTTATTTTATTTGATTTGATTTGATTTGATTTGATGCTTGAATCTTTTCATTCAGGTAGATTTTCAGTTAACATCAACACACCTCCCCCATCAATACATAAAGCTCAGTTTGTAAAAATAGGAGTAAAACCAGTCTTGCCCTTTGCACTATGACCCTGACCCCATCAATGTCAGTGCCCCTGCTGGCAGTGAACCTTTACTTGGACATACTGTGGTTCCATGGACTACATTTTTGGTAGGAGTTTCAGTTCCAATATCTCAAGGAGGAGTCACGGCCTTTAGACAATTCCATGTACACTACACATCTGTAAGGCAGATGCCTGACCAGCACCATAATCCAACCAGCTTATTTAGACCTTGAGTGCATGCATATATTTATGTACCTGTAAGTGTGAATTTCTTCCACATAATTTTGCCAGAAAACAATTTTTATGTTGCCATAGGTTCTTTCTCACTGTACCAAGTGCACACTGCACACTGCTGTCAACATGTTGCCATAGGTTCTTTCTCACTGTACCAAGTGCACACTGCTATCAACATGTTGCCATAGGTTCTTTCTCACTGTACCAAGTGCACACTGCTATCAACATGTTGCCATAGGTTCTTTCTCAGTGTACCAAGTGCACACTGCTATCAACATGTTGCCATAGGTTCTTTCTCAGTGTACCAAGTGCACACTGCTATCAACATGTTGCCATAGGTTCTTTCTCACTGTACCAAGTGCACACTGCTATCAACATGTTGCCATAGGTTCTTTCTCACTGTACCAAGTGCACACTGCTATCAACATGTTGCCATAGGTTCTTTCTCACTGTACCAAGTGCACACTGCACACTGCTATCAACAT
Organism: Babylonia areolata; assembly: GCF_041734735.1. Taxonomy (NCBI): domain Eukaryota; kingdom Metazoa; phylum Mollusca; class Gastropoda; order Neogastropoda; family Buccinidae; genus Babylonia; species Babylonia areolata. The sequence continues at coordinate 34,721,013 of NC_134890.1, read as the reverse complement.
GTTGCCATAGGTTCTTTCTCACTGTACCAAGTGCACACTGCACACTGCTATCAACATGTTGCCATAGGTTCTTTCTCAGTGTACCAAGTGCACACTGCACACAGGCTGTCAACATGTTGCCATAGGTTCTTTCTCACTGTACCAAGTGCACACTGCTATCAACATGTTGCCATAGGTTCTTTCTCAATGTACCAAGTGCACACTGCACACTGCTGTCAACATGTTGCCATAGGTTCTTTCTCAATGTACCAAGTGCACACTGCACACTGCTATCAACATGTTGCCATAGGTTCTTTCTGTGTACCAAGTGCACACTGCACACTGCTATCAACATGTTGCCATAGGTTCTTTCTCACTGTACCAAGTGCACACTGCACACAGGCTGTCAACATGTTGCCAGAGGTTCTTTCTCACTGTACCAAGTGCACACTGCTATCAACATGTTGCCATAGGTTCTTTCTCAATGTACCAAGTGCACACTGCACACAGGCTGTCAACTCATCCAAAGGACTAGACGCTCAGTTTCCAGTCAGGCTTGGGAAAAAGGGTGAGACTTGGATTTGAACTCAGACCATCAAGGACACTATACTGGCAGATAAATGTCTTAACCATTCTGCCACCTTCTTCCTTTACCTTAAATGTTAAAAAACAAAACACACCCACACACCTCCAAGGGCCATTTTGGAACAGCGGAATCATACATGCCAGGAAAGATGTCAACTTGAGTGGAAGCGATGAAAGTGTAAGAGCCACTGGTCATGTGATTGTACTCCAGAAAGGTCTGTCCCTCCTCATTCATAGGCACGTGCATGGCGTAGATTCTGGCGAAGCTTGCTGTTCTCAGAATGCCCACCAGTGAGGGATGGGCTGAAACAGTATGTCTGTGCTGAGGAAAAGGACAAAAGTGCTCACACAATGATGCTTTAAAAAGTTTCATCAGAAAAAGAAAACCCATTTGGTACAGCATATGGAAAGGCACATATTGTAATGAGGTTTATTACAAACCTAAGGCAAGAAGTACATCCAAAGGGGTGTGTCTGACTTTTCTGCTTTCCACTCTACTGGACCTGCCTGTCTTTGTAAACGTATCAGTGCTTACACTACCTCTAGAACTCTCCATTCTTCCACTGGCTGCTACATTCTGAAAATTCCTCCTGTCAATACGAGAACCTATGGTGTATGCTCTTTCCTCTTTGCTGCTGCTCATACAGAAAAACCTTCCACATCATATCCATTTATCTGACTCCATCAGCTGTGCTTAATTCTGCCTACAACTTGAAGAGGAGCTGTCATACTGTTGGCTGTGCTTAATTCTGCCTACAACTTAAAGAGGAGCTGTCATACTGTTGGCTGTGCTTGATTCTGCCTACAACTTAAAGAGGAGCTGTCATACTGTTGGCTGTGCTTGATTCTGCCCACAACTTAAAGAGGAGCTGTCATACTGTTGGCTGTGCTTAATTCTGCCTACAACTTAAAGAGGAGCTGTCATACTGTTGGCTGTGCTTAATTCTGCCCACAACTTGAAGAGGAGCTGTCATACTGTTGGCTGTGCTTAATTCTGCCTACAACTTAAAGAGGAGCTGTCATACTGTTGGCTGTGCTTAATTCTGCCTACAACTTAAAGAGGAGCTGTCATACTGTTGGCTGTGCTTAATTCTGCCTACAACTTGAAGAGGAGCTGTCAACATGTTGGCTGTGCTTAATTCTGCCTACAACTTAAAGAGGAGCTGTCATACTGTTGGCTGTGCTTAATTCTGCCTACAACTTAAAGAAAGAGGAGCTGTCATACTGTTGGCTGTGCTTAATTCTGCCTACAACTTAAAGAAAGAGGAGCTGTCATACTGTTAGCTGTGCTTGATTCTGCCTACAACTTAAAGAGGAGCTGTCATACTGTTGGCTGTGCTTAATTCTGCCTACAACTTAAAGAGGAGCTGTCATACTGTTGGCTGTGCTTAATTCTGCCTACAACTTAAAGAGGAGCTGTCATACTGTTGGCTGTGCTTAATTCTGCCTACAACTTGAAGAGGAGCTGTCAACATGTTGGCTGTGCTTAATTCTGCCTACAACTTAAAGAGGAGCTGTCATACTGTTGGCTGTGCTTAATTCTGCCTACAACTTAAAGAAAGAGGAGCTGTCATACTGTTGGCTGTGCTTAATTCTGCCTACAACTTGAAGAGGAGCTGTCATACTGTTGGCTGTGCTTGATTCTGCCTACAACTTAAAGAGGGGCTGTCATACTGTTGGCTGTGCTTGATTCTGCCTACAACTTAAAGAGGGGCTGTCATACTGTTGGCTGTGCTTAATTCTGCCTACAACTTAAAGAGGAGCTGTCATACTGTTGGCTGTGCTTAATTCTGCCTACAACTTGAAAAGGAGCTGTCATACTGTTGGCTGTGCTTAATTCTGCCTACAACTTAAAGAGGAGCTGTCATACTGTTCGCTGTGCTTGATTCTGCCTACAACTTAAAGAAAGAGGAGCTGTCATACTGTTGGCTGTGCTTAATTCTGCCTACAACTTAAAGAAAGAGGAGCTGTCATACTGTTGGCTGTGCTTAATTTTCCTACAACTTAAAGAGGAGCTGTCATACTGTTGGCTGTGCTTAATTCTGCCCACAACTTGAAGAGGAGCTGTCATACTCTGTTGGCTGTGCTTAATTCTGCCTACAACTTAAAGAGGAGCTGTCATACTGTTGGCTGTGCTTAATTCTGCCCACAACTTGAAGAGGAGCTGTCATACTCTGTTGGCTGTGCTTCATTCTGCCTACAACTTGAAGAGGAGCTGTCATACTGTTGGCTGTGCTTAATTCTGCCTACAACTTGAAGAGGAGCTGTCATACTGTTGGCTGTGCTTAATTCTGCCTACAACTTAAAGAGGAGCTGTCATACTGTTGGCTGTGCTTGATTCTGCCTACAACTTAAAGAGGAGCTGTCATACTGTTGGCTGTGCTTGATTCTGCCTACAACTTAAAGAGGAGCTGTCATACTGTTGGCTGTGGTTAAATCTGCCTACAACTTGAAGAGGGGCTGTCATACTGTTGGCTGTGCTTAATTCTGCCTACAACTTAAAGAAAGAGGAGCTGTCATACTGTTGGCTGTGCTTAATTCTGCCTACAACTTAAAGAGGAGCTGTCATACTGTTGGCTGTGCTTAATTCTGCCCACAACTTGAAGAGGAGCTGTCATACTGTTGGCTGTGCTTAATTCTGCCTACAACTTAAAGAGGAGCTGTCATACTGTTGGCTGTGCTTAATTCTGCCTACAACTTAAAGAGGAGCTGTCATACTGTTGGCTGTGCTTAATTCTGCCTACAACTTGAAGAGGAGCTGTCAACATGTTGGCTGTGCTTAATTCTGCCTACAACTTAAAGAGGAGCTGTCATACTGTTGGCTGTGCTTAATTCTGCCTACAACTTAAAGAAAGAGGAGCTGTCATACTGTTGGCTGTGCTTAATTCTGCCTACAACTTAAAGAAAGAGGAGCTGTCATACTGTTAGCTGTGCTTGATTCTGCCTACAACTTAAAGAGGAGCTGTCATACTGTTGGCTGTGCTTAATTCTGCCTACAACTTAAAGAGGAGCTGTCATACTGTTGGCTGTGCTTAATTCTGCCTACAACTTAAAGAGGAGCTGTCATACTGTTGGCTGTGCTTAATTCTGCCTACAACTTGAAGAGGAGCTGTCAACATGTTGGCTGTGCTTAATTCTGCCTACAACTTAAAGAGGAGCTGTCATACTGTTGGCTGTGCTTAATTCTGCCTACAACTTAAAGAAAGAGGAGCTGTCATACTGTTGGCTGTGCTTAATTCTGCCTACAACTTAAAGAAAGAGGAGCTGTCATACTGTTGGCTGTGCTTAATTCTGCCTACAACTTGAAGAGGAGCTGTCATACTGTTGGCTGTGCTTGATTCTGCCTACAACTTAAAGAGGGGCTGTCATACTGTTGGCTGTGCTTGATTCTGCCTACAACTTAAAGAGGGGCTGTCATACTGTTGGCTGTGCTTAATTCTGCCTACAACTTAAAGAGGAGCTGTCATACTGTTGGCTGTGCTTAATTCTGCCTACAACTTGAAAAGGAGCTGTCATACTGTTGGCTGTGCTTAATTCTGCCTACAACTTAAAGTAGGTAGCGGCAGCCCCCATGGCCGATGCCGGGAAACCTATGAACGCCTAAAAAATTGACTAATTTTGAAGTGCATTTTCTCAAATTTGATTTCATTTTGTGAAAAACTATCCAACTGAAATAATCATTTATCATCCATATTTTTAATTTTTATTGTGTTTGCTTTATGCAATGCGTGCATGAGTTCGCGGATGGAAGAAAAAAAGTGTACTGTAACGCGAAATAGCGATCCTTGTTCAATGGCGGCCGGCGTCTTTCTGAGCGCGACACAGTTAGTTTCAACCACATAGTGGAAAAAATCGCATCCGTTGTTTTCCATTCATTGGTTACTGTTCGAAAAACTGGGAGCCGTGAAAGGCGAAAGTTCAAGGAGAACTTTCGTGTGTTTTTTTCCAAGCCTTGGGCGAAGTAGGGTAGTTAGATCTGAGCGCAAAGTTACGGGAATTTTTCGGCTATCTTTCAACGCCTCGCGCAGTTCGAAAATGAAATCTGACCCTACGGGTTACTGTATGAGCGGTAAAGAGCATTTTCTGCTGATTTCAATGGTATCCGAAACTAATATTTTTGATCCATGAGCAATTTGCTCAAGCGATTCAAAAGCAGGTACCCCTCTTCGTCAGTTGCGTCGGCCCAATCAACATTCGACACAGGAGAGCGGCACTTCAGCTAACACAAAAATGGCATTGTTTCTCCAGAAAATCTTAAGTTTCATCGGTAAGTTTTATATTATTTTTGAAAACGAATGTCTTTAGCACTTTCATGCACAATATTGAGCTGAAATTCTCTGAATCAGGATTTTGATCGATGTCAGTAACTGAGCAGCTTGGATCTATTTCATAAGTGTTTTCGTAACGTGACACCGTGTTTCAATCGGAACACGATTTATTTTTTTCGGAGTAAAACACACAAAAACTATTGATACAGAATGAAAAATGGACATGTTAAAACGGAGCCCATGAATTCCAATTACTAATATTTGATTGATTTTTGCTTTAGTAAGCAAAATATTACCTGGGTCTAAAACCGGAAGTGCTCGGGACAGCATTAGCGTCGTCTGCTACAGACTCGGTTTGTGTTGAATAAGTGAGTAAACAAATTGGAATATGGTTTCTTTTTCATTCAGCATCACACAAAAGTCTGATATTCTAGTTGCATTTTGCTTCTATAGCTGTGAAACTTTATCTCAATATATACAGACAGATAGATACTATGCTCTCACATTCCAGAAAGAACAAGAACACCAATTCATACTAACCCCTCACCCCCCCCCCCTCCCCCACGCCCCTCCTCCCCCTTTCTCCTCTGCAAACTTCACTTTCATAATTAGCTGTGAGTTGTATAGCCATTCCCCTCCTTTGTCTCTGAGAATCTCCCACCAATGGTAAGGAGAGGGGAGGGGGTTGTCAATGGTTGTGGCAAACTTGGCACTGAGCCAAATCACTGACCACTTGCTCTGGCTGAGAATCCTTGACTGCTGACAGTGATATAACCCACCATCTCCTCCCTCCAGTCATCCCCCTTCCCCATTTCTTTCCTGTCAGTGGAGTAGGTGTGTGTGTGTGTGAGAGAGAGAGAGAGCCAGAGCAAGTTTGCATTTGCACATGTATGCTTGTGAGTATGTGTATGTCTGAGTATGAAAAAAGTGTAATGTGAAGAGATATATGACTAATTTGAACAGTGCAGGCAACATCCTGTTTCTTCAAAAATTTAACACCAATTTTTAACAAACTAAAATTAGTAAAAAGAAAATCAGTACAATAACACCCATAGCCTAAGTTGTACATCAGGTTCAGTCAAGTCAAACTATATAACACTACCAGGAATCCAGCCATTAAGATAGTATAATTGTGTGTGTGTGTGTGCGCGCGGGAGGGGGGGGGGGTCATGTAACCCATGATATGCTGTGCATCTAGACTGCATGAAACAGAAAACAAAGGGAAGTAAACACATATTTCATGAAATGATAAAATGCAAAATACCATGCACATATTGTGAATGAAATATTCAGTTTGATATATATCTAAGACATGCATTCTCACATACACACACAAATAAAGATGAGTACACAAAATATATATCAAAGAATAAGATATTAAGTATGATGTGCATATTAACAATAAAATATTCAATGTAAGTAATCATATACATGTATACATAAGACATTAAGTAATACTTTCATCTCAGTCATGAAATGTAGCACCCTGAAGTGGAATTTCTGAGTAAATAATCGCATGCAACAAAGACATCCATAAGATGAACAGTACAAGTAGATGGAAAAGTTCTTGTCAGCAATTGGAAAGGACAGACCCCTAAAAATTCAGCCTCAATTGTCAAAGCATAAGTTGATGCTGCAACTGAGTTATTGTGTGAAAGGTAAGTGCGGCCATTTTGTTCAGTGCGGTGAATTTTGTGTTGCTGTTGAATGAATGCTTACCTGTTAGTATGCCATTTTATAATTCTGTTATCACAGTGTTTTCCTCCCACTCAAAACACTCAGAAATTGACAAAAGCCTAAACATATATTAAACTGAGAGCTCTGGTTTTGGTTTTAAGTTTTAAATTGAACATAACATTTGTTCTTTCTTATGAGCTGATCTGTGTATCTAACATGTTGCAGAAACAGCTGCTTATGGCAGGGTTTCCAAGACCTATTCCATGATCCAAAAAGGCCAGTATAAACATCTCAGGTAGTGAGCAGCATGTTATTGCTGATGCCAGGAAACCTGTGAGTGCCAAAAAATGAGAGATTTTTTGGTGTGCATTTTCTCTTGTGAATGCCATTTTGTGAAGAAATAAAGGTGCATCATCCACCTTTTATTTCTTATTTATTGTGTTTCTTCTATAATGAAATGCATGACTGGGTTCATGGATGGAAGAAAAAACTAGAGAGCTGAAAGAAAATAGATTCATATATCTGTCATTTTTGCTAGCAACTTATGTAATATTTGCTCCCTCCTGGGAACCTTTGTTGTGGAATGCCCCATCAACCTACCCATTCTGTATAATGCTCTCAAGTTGCATTCATTTAAAAATTTGTAGTAATTTTGAAGAAGATGATCAGCCTAGACCACTGGTAACTTATTGTGGCTGCAACTTCAATATTTTTTTCAAAAACAAAAATTTTGAAGAAGTCTCATCTGCAGCATGCACCCTTTTTTAATGAGAAAATCAGGTATCATTCCTTTTCTGCCAACTTTAGAGGGAAGTTTTAAGGTTGATTTTAATTTATTTTGAAAGCTGACATTTCACTTAATACACACACAAAATTTCATGGTCCTACTTGTGACAGTTACTGAAATATTCATCTTTGCAGCATGCTACCCCAATAAACAGTCTTTTTTCCACTGGTCAAATTGAAGATTTTTCAAAGTTTGAGACTCTGATACTTAAAATTCAGTCAACTGTCCTGCCTGAAAAAAATTCAGTGCACTTTCTGTGATGTAATCTGCAAGATATTTTATTTTGAAATGCAACTGTCTATTCGTTTCAGTGCTGTAGACCTTCAAAGTTGCTATTCTGTACACATTGACACGTCTTGATTTTCTATTTCCTCCTACTTTGACAGACATATTTTCCAGTTTCTTTGCTGCTGAAGTGTTAGTGTTTTCTTGTGCAATATACCATTATCATATGGTTTTTAAAAGTATATGAGTTTTCATTACAGTACCCTCATGGACAGTATAATATAACTGTGAAAATGTGAGAATATTAAGTACTAACAGCATGTACGCATCGTCACATCTTTAAAATGGAATATCTTCAGAACCAATCAAGATATTCACTTACTTTTTTTTTTGTTTTTCTTATATTGTCATGTTGTTTGCCAAAAATCACATTTCAGTCATTGTAATGAATATTTAAATTTTCACTGCCGCCACCTACTTAAAGAGGAGCTGTCATACTGTTCGCTGTGCTTGATTCTGCCTACAACTTAAAGAAAGAGGAGCTGTCATACTGTTGGCTGTGCTTAATTCTGCCTACAACTTAAAGAAAGAGGAGCTGTCATACTGTTGGTTGTGCTTAATTTTCCTACAACTTAAAGAGGAGCTGTCATACTGTTGGCTGTGCTTAATTCTGCCCACAACTTGAAGAGGAGCTGTCATACTCTGTTGGCTGTGCTTAATTCTGCCTACAACTTAAAGAGGAGCTGTCATACTGTTGGCTGTGCTTAATTCTGCCTACAACTTGAAGAGGAGCTGTCATACTGTTGGCTGTGCTTAATTCTGCCTACAACTTAAAGAGGGGCTGTCATACTGTTGGCTGTGCTTAATTCTTCCTACAACTTAAAGAAAGAGGAGCTGTCATACTGTTGGCTGTGCTTAATTCTGCCTACAACTTAAAGAGGAGCTGTCATACTGTTGGCTGTGCTCGATTCTGCCTACAACTTGAAGAAAGAAAATTGTTCTGAATTGAATTTATGCATGTCTCTTGCAAAATTAAAACAGGATAAAATGAAACGCATAGTTGATCAGGACTCTAAAAAATTGTCTGTCAGAGTGTGAATAAACTGACACCCATATTGCAGAACTGAATCTATCTGTCTATCCGTGGAAAGATACATTCATGACATAATACTGAACCAAACTGCACCGTTCTATTATCTATGGCTGTTAAGTGAAGTGAATAACATTTGTAAAGAAGTAGAGTTTCAAGAGACTGATGTTGACATTCACAAAACTGATAAAAGATTCTGGGACATGATTTACACAGTGCCATGTGTTCTGTGGGAAATCAGTCACTGCATTGACTTCCACCCTCTGCCCCACCCACCCATGCACAGACATACACATCTGCCTAACACATACATGCATTGTAATAATTGGTATGTATGTGTGTGTGTGGATATAAAAAGTATATACATATGTCACAAATTGTGTGTGTGTGTGTGTGTGTGTGTGTGTGTGCATGCGTGTGTGTGTGTGTGTTAGTGTGTTATTGTGTGTGTGTGTGTGTGTGCGTGTGTGTGAGTGCACGTGCATCTGTGTGCCTGTGTGAATGTGAGTATGTCTGTGTGTGTTTATCATGTGTGTTTGTGTGCGCAACTTTGATTGAAGATAATATGTATGTACATGCAAACAACTACAAACAGAATACTTAGTACACACACACATACACTCACACACATACACACACTCAAACGCACACACACACTCACTCACACACACACACACACATACACACACACACTCACACGCACACACACACTCACTCACACACTCACGCGCACACACACACTCACACACACATACACACACACTCACACACACACTCACTCACACACACACACAGACCTACCAACGTCGCCAAAGTTATCAGGAAGCAAGCCTGGGTGGATGACTGTGGCACACACAGGGGTGGAATCTCTTGTCAGCCGCAGACTCGACTTTTTTACATTGATCACTTCAGCAAACGCCATCTCCTTTTGATGCTTTTTACTGACATAGATCATGGAAGATGCCACATGTAAAGGATCATGTCAACATTTCATAATTCATCACAATGTATGCCAGTCAGCCATGTCCTTTTGACGCTCTTCACTGACACATAACATACACAACGTGAAGGATCATTTTGATGCTCTTCACTGACATACAACATACACAACGTGAAGGATCATTTTGACGCTCTTCACTGACATACAACATACACAATGTAAAGGATCATTTTGACGCTCTTCACTGACATACAACATACACAATGTAAAGGATCATTTTGATGCTCTTCACTGACATACAACATACACAACGTGAAGGATCATTTTGACGCTCTTCACTGACACACAACATACACAATGTAAAGGATCAGGTCAACATTCTATCACAGTGTATTAATAGCTGTGTCCTGACTTTGAGCATCAGAACAGCGACACCAGCTGCTGTCCTGACAAGCAAGGCTTGGATTTGATTATAGTGTGTTTGTACATGACTTTCATTTTATGTTCGTACCCTTTATGTTCTATTCCCCCCCCCCCCCCCCCCCTGCAACCCCCACCCCCTCCCCAAATATTCTATATGACCCCAATCACTTGGTTATAAAGACCTATATATTCTATCATATTCAAGTGGAGTGTCTTGCCCAAGTCCACTCTCTCAGCCAAGAGGGCTTTTAGACAGTTGGCGTTAGGATGGTCTCCAACTAGCCCCCAAGCGCAATCTTGCCCCCAAGTTAAAAATACACTGTCCTTCACAAAAGATTAAGTAACAAATGGATTGCCATTGCAGTGGAGAAACCACTGATCATACAGCTGTCACTTTGCTTTTGGCCCAACTGTAAGCTTCCATCAATCTTTCTTAATTATAAGGAGTTGCAGACATACAAATACCCTTATCCCCTCCCTCTCATCTTTTAATACACACAAACTCACTAACTGTTGAATCTGATAAAACAACATCATTATTGTGAAACGACATCAGTGTAGTATGAGTTTCAATGGCAGTTACTATTTTCTGTGTACAATGTATATCAATGGTGTGATCAGTTTTTCTGAACATCGGGTATATCAATGGTGTGATCAGTTTTACTGTCCATCAGGTATATCAATGGTGTGATCAGTTTTACTGAACATCATGTATATCAATGGTGTGACCAGTTTTACTGAACATCAGTGAATGTCATCCCAAGAGGAAGAATCTAACAATCAAACGCCCATGCTCACGACTAATGGTAGTTCGAAACCGCTAAACATTAAAATTTTACTGAACAAAAATATACTGACCTTGTTTCAACTTTCTCACCTGTTTTTCTCCGCTTCTTGTGTGTCGTCTGCTTCTTTGCATCTACTTTGCAGTGAAGGTCCCGACGCATATGCTGGGCCTCCGACATCTTTTTGCAAACTACACATACTAGATGTAAAATATCGCCTTCCTAATTGCACATACCGTACATGTCTGATAATACAAAACATTATCACCGAACTTTCGTCAGCATGGGTCAAAGGTCAGCATTTATTTGGGCCCATTCCTAAACGGTTCAATACGAAAACAATCTACACTCTGATGATAAAAGGGTTTGTTTCGTTTTTGATTGCGCGTCTGACAACGCACTGATCTAAATCTTTTTATCGACCACTGGTGAGAAACATATGTGCTGAAAACAAAAGTGTAAAGTGTTGTTGGGTAATAATTGATAAATCTAGTTTCGGATAAAGCAAACTGAACATTGAATATTATCGATTTGGCACTCCGATAAAATGTCGGCACCCGTTGCAACCCAAGAGCAGACGACAACTTCGTCCAATGACGAAATGAAAAGGTAAGAATGCTACACATTGTCAATCCCGATAAGTCGGGTTTTTGATTCAGATGAAAGGGCATGAGGATCAGGTTCAGGATCAGGGCTGATATATTGCAGGGGCCAGTTTGCCGGCTACATATGAAGGAAAGTGTGTGTGTGTGTGTGTGTGTGTGTGTGTGTGTGTGTGGCCGGGGGGTCGGTGGGGGCGGATGTATGTATGTATGTGTGTGTGTGTGTGTGTGTGTGTGTGTGTGTGCCACGGTATGTGTGTGTGTGGCCGGGGGGTGGGTGGGGGCGGATGTATGTATGTGTGTGTGTGTGTGTGTGTCTGAGTGTGTATGTGTGTGTGTGGCCGGGGGGTGGGTGGGGGCGGATGTATGTATGTATATATGTATGTATGTATGTATGTGTGTGTGTGTGTGTGTGTGTGTGTGTGTGTGTGTGTGTGTGTGAAAGCGCCAGGATCCGATGCAATCCCTGCTGAGGTATACAAAGCAGGAGGTCCCGCCTTCAGATGCAAAAGCTGACGAGGGGCAGACGGACTCCCCAACAGCTGAAAGATGCCAACATAGTCCACATCTACATGAGGAAAGGCAACCGCCAGTCTTGCAAAACCACCGAGGCATCTCCCTCTTGTCTGTTGCTGGGAAGTTCAGTTCTGGCCCTTGTCCTGCTGGCTCAACCTGCTTCTCCAGCATCTTGAGCAAGGTCTCCTCCCAGAAAGCCAGTGCGGCTTCTGTGCTGAACGTGGGACTGCAGATATGATTTTTGCTGCGCGCCAACTTCAGGAAAAATGCCAGGAGCAACACAGCGACCTCTTTAATTTGACCTTTGTCGATCTGACCAAGGCTTTCGCTACGGTCAGCAGAGAAGGGTTGTGGAAGATCATGGAGAAGTTAGGCTGCCCCATCAAGTTCGTCATAATCAGTCATCCGGCAGTTCCATGACGGCATGATGGTGAAAGTTCTGGATGAAGGAGACGAGTCAGAGGCCTTCCCAGTGACAAACGGCGTTAACTTGACAAGGCTGTGTTCGCGCCCCGAATCTGTTCAGTATAGTATTCTCTGCCATGCTGACAGATGCCTTCCGTGACTGCGACTGAAGAAGGAATCCACGTCAGGTACAGGACTGACGGGAGATTGTTCAACCTCAGGCGCCTGCAGGCTGTTACAAAGGTGGAAGAGAATGTCATCAGAGACTTCTTGTTTGCTGATGACTGCGTACTCAACACCAGCACAGAGCAGAAGATGCATTGTGAAATGGACTGCTTCTCAAAAGCCTGCGACAACTTCAGTCTCACCATCAGCACCAAAAAGACCGAAGTTATGTACCAGCCTGCCCCATGAAAGTCATACCAGGAGCCGCGCACTACAGTGAAGGGGCAGAACCTTCCGGCAGTCGACAACTTCACCTACCGAGACAGCACGCTCTCTCGCGCAGTGAACTTAGACGCTGAGGTTAACAACAGGATCGCCAAAGCCAGAGAGAGACTCTGTAAGAACGTCTGGGAGTGGAGAGGACTCAGCGCTACCACCAAGCTGAAGGTCTACTGTGCAGTGGTCCATACCACCCTCCTTTACACCAGCAATACCTGGACTGTTTACAGCAGACACGGAGGGGGAGGAGGGGGGGTGGGGGTGGGTGTTGTTGGTGTTGTAGCACTTACCTAATGCGACTTACCTAATGACATAACGTCGCATGCGATTTGGGTTTTTAGTCAATTGTATTTGATACCGGAAGCGTTGCTATGACCACGTTGTTCAACGACTGTTTTAGCGAAGTTGATTTGAGAATGTTTTAGTTTTGTTATTAAATGTTTTAAACGTTGTCCGGCGTCCGTGTGCTGCTCCATTGGTGACCCCGACGTGAGTAGAATGTAATAGTGACCAGCTAATACCAGCTACGACCACTCGTATACTCACAAACTCATACAAATTACAATCATGTCGATGACAACAGAAGCAATTACACAACTTGCAGACGCCATCCGGCAACATACTTTATCTCAGACAGAAAAATTTCCTCCTCAACCACTTGTGGCAGCTGTCGCCTTCAAAGCACCCCCCTTTTGGACAACCAATGCATCAGCATGGTTTCTTCGTTTGGAAGTTGTTTTTGCTACCCACACACCTCCCATCACGAATGATTTGACAAAATTTCATCATGTGGTACAACTTCTCGACTCAGATACATCCAGGCGCGTACAAGCGGTAATTGAACGCCCCCCAGACACCCAAAAGTATGAAACACTCAAGGCGGCTCTACTCAAAGCTTTTGAATCCACACAACTACAGAAAGATACTGCCCTTCTGCAAATGCAAGGTCTGGGAGACAAACGACCGTCAGAATTATTACAGTACATGCAAACGATGAATTCCAACCCAGAGACTCTCTTCAGAGCTCTTTTTCTGAATCAACTGCCACCAGAAGTCCGAAAGATTCTTGCCCAGTCTCCAAACGAAGATCTTGAGGTTCTGGCCGAAAAGGCTGACCACATTTTGGAAGTGGATCTTCCAACTCCTGCATTTGTGGCAGCTACATCTAATCGACCACCAAAGAATTATTCTAGCACTGCTGCTTCAAATCCTTTCACTTTGTGCAAGTACCACGCACGATTCGGAACTGAAGCGAGACGCTGCGAAAACAAGGTTGGTGGACGACCCTGTGCAATGGCCCCACAACAACCTAAGTGGAAAAGAGATCAAAAACAGGCTGCTAACATTAGCTCCACCGAATCTCAGGACTTTTCAACAGCTACCTCAGTCAACATTAACACAATCATGGTAGCAGATGTTTTGTCAGGACGCAGTTTTCTGGTTGACACGGGGGCTGAGGAATCTGTTTTCCCTGCAAGTGTCGCAGAACGCAAAAAGACTCGAGGACCCAGTTTGATTGCTGCCAACGGCTCAGCCATTCCTACTTATGGAAAAAGGAATATCCCATTACAATTAGGCCAGGGCGCATCGTTTGTTCAAAAGTTTTGGATCGCAGATGTGACTCAGCCAATCCTAGGCGCAGACTTTTTTGCTACCCAAAGACTGGCTATTGATCTTACCAACAGACGTCTGGTGTCCCTGGATGGAGATCTGGTGATTCCTGGACGACTGGCACGCTCGCAAGCAGGAAGAGGCATACACAAGATTCATTCCCGCTACGAAGCAATTGTAGAGGATTTTCCTGAACTCCTAGTACCTTCCTTCACAGAAAACAAGCATGGTGTACTCCACTACATCCCCACTACTGGTTCCCCTGTGCATGCACGTGCACGTCGCCTCGACCATGAGAAATTGACAGCTGCTAAGGCAGAGTTTGATGAAATGGAGCACCTAGGTATCGTCTGCCGTTCATCTTCCCCTTGGTCATCACCACTGCACATGGTGAAGAAAAGCAATGGCTGCTGGCGTCCCTGCGGAGATTATCGTCGACTCAATGATATAACTAGAGATGACCGCTACCCCCTTCCCCACATCCAGGACCTGAATGCCAACCTTGCTGGAAAAATAATTTTTTTCCAAAATTGACCTTGTTCGCGGCTACAACCAAATCCCAGTTGCACCACAGGATATTCCAAAAACAGCAGTCATCACCCCATTCGGCCTGTATGAGTTTCTTAAAATGCCGTTCGGTCTGAAAAATGCAGCTCAGGCGTTTCAACGCCTCATGGATGGTGTTTTGAAGGACCTAGATTGCTGTTTTGTGTATCTCGATGACATTCTTGTTGCAAGTGATTCACCCGAACAACATGAGGCCGATCTACGCACCATTTTCAGCCTACTCACCTCCAACGGTTTAGTGGTCAATATCAAGAAATGCATTTTTGGTCAATCTTCCCTGCATTTCCTTGGACATTTAGTCTCAGCAGCCGGGATTGAACCCCTGCCAGAAAAAGTTAGCGCAATTGTCGATCTTCCCACACCTTCTGATAAGAAAGCTCTTGAACGTTTTCTGGGAATGATGAATTTCTACCACAGATTTCTTCCAGGCATCGCAAAGCGCCTTGCACCTCTGACTGAGGCTCTCAAAGGTAAACCCAAGAAATTCACATGGACACCTGAATGTCAAGCTGCATTCCAGGAGGCCAAATCAGCACTGGCTTCTGTTGTTATGCTTCATCACCCCGACCCACAATCTGAAACAAAACTTTCGGTGGATGCATCAGACACTGCCATAGGAGCCGAACTGTCACAACAGCAGAATGGTGCCTGGAAACCCATTGCATTCTTCTCAAGGAAGCTCACACCAACCCAACAACGTTACTCAACGTTTGACCGTGAACTGTTGGCCATCTACAGTGCAATCCAGCATTTCCGCTACTTCCTGGAAGGAAAAACATTTACGGTGCTCACAGACCATAAACCACTAACTCATGCCCTGACAAGCAACACTGACAGATCCCCTCGCCAAGAACGTCAGCTTTGCTACATAGCCGAGTTCACAACTGACATCAGACACATCAGTGGGTCAGACAACATTGTACCTGATACACTCTCCAGGGCACCTGTGCCTGACCAGGAGCCACTGATTGCTAGCACATCATCAATCCCTGCTGTAGATCTTGCTCAAATGGCAGGGGCACAGCAAACCGATCCCAACGTTGCAGACTTACGCTCCAAACCAGGATCTCTACAACTAAAGGACATCACTCTGGATGGCACCCAAATTCTGTGTGATGTTTCTACTGGCCACCCCCGGCCGGTGGTACCTCCAGCATGGACAAAAACTGTATTTAATGTTTTGCACAACCTGTCTCACCCTGGACCCAAACCCACCACCCGCGCTATCTCAGCACGCTACATCTGGCCCGGACTCAAAAAGGATGTGAAGAACATGGTCAGGGCTTGTCATGAATGTCAGGCTAGCAAAATTGGCCGCCATACCAAAACTCCACTGTCCTCTTTTGACCCCCCTGATAGACGCTTTGGTGACATACACGTGGACCTTGTGGGACCCCTCCCTTCATCAGAAGACTGCAATTATCTGCTTACCATCGTGGACAGATTCACAAGATGGCCAGAAGCTATCCCTCTCCCCAACGCAGAAGCTGTTACCTGTGCCAAAGCCTTATTGGGTACTTGGATCGCGCGATTCGGGGTCCCAAACACAATTACTTCAGACCAAGGCCGTCAGTTCACCAGTGCGCTGTGGCGAGAGCTGAATATGGTGCTCGGAATTAAACCCCAAACTATCACAGCATACCACCCCCAGGCCAACGGCATGGTGGAAAGGTTTCATCGCAGCCTCAAAGCTGCTCTCAAAGCTCGGCTCAATGGACCACGCTGGATGGATGAACTACCGATCGTGATGCTTGGCATCCGGACAACGTGGAAAGAAGATCTTGATGCTGCTCCTGTTCTCTTCACTTATGGCACAAACCTCCGAGTGCCTGGCGATTTCCTTCCACCCCCATGTGCAGACAAAGTGTTCCCTTCCAGTACTTTCGTCCAAGAACTGCAAGAAAAACTTAGAAAACTTTCCCCTTCCCCCCCTTCCCCCCCTTCCCACCATGGATCATCAGCGTCGTACATTCCCAAAAACTTGCAGTCAGCGGATCAGGTGTACCTTCGACATGACGCACACAAGGGCCCATTAGTGAGACCTTACGATGGACCTTTCCCTGTATTGACCCGTGCTGAAAAACACTTTGACATTTTCAAAGATGGAAAGGCTGTTCGCGTGTCACTGGATCGACTCAAGCCTGCTTATTCCCCACAAACTTTTCCCAAAACCAATCAGGATTCCTGTGTGTCTGAACCACAGGACCCTCATGCTCCTCAGGAAGATCGCACTGCCAAAACGGGTGATGCTGCCGGATCTGATCGCGCTACCAGATCTGATGATGCACAAGGCAACATTCCAGCACCTACCCAGTATCCTTTGTCAGATGCTCCGGCACCACAAGTTACAACTCGCACAGGAAGACTGGTGCAGAAGCCAAAGAAATATCGAACATTTTACCGACTCAGCCGAGTCTGAACATTACAACATAGAACAGGTCGAACAGACATTTTCTTGTTACCCTTATTAATGATACCTCAAAGACTCAACCAAGCTTATACTTTCCAAATGATATTGGACAGTTGTTAGCGAGTCTATCCATTATATTACTTATTTTATTTTGGTACGTTTGCATTCAACGCAGTGCGCCGTTCTGGGGGGAGCCCTGTAGCACTTACCTAATGCGACTTACCTAATGACATAACGTCGCATGCGATTTGGGTTTTTAGTCAATTGTATTTGATACCGGAAGCGTTGCTATGACCACGTTGTTCAACGACTGTTTTAGCGAAGTTGATTTGAGAATGTTTTAGTTTTGTTATTAAATGTTTTAAACGTTGTCCGGCGTCCGTGTGCTGCTCCAGTGTGATATATTTATGTGTGTGTATTTGTGTGTGTGTGTCGATGTGTGTGTGTTGTGTCTATCTCTCTCTTTGTTCTCTCTGTCTCTGTCTCTCTGTGTCTCTTTCTCTCTCTGTGTGTGTGTGTGTGTGTGTGTGTGTGTGTGTGTGTGTGTGTGTGTGTGTTGATGTGTGTGTGTTGTGTCTGTCTCTCTCTTTGTTCTGTGTGTGTGTGTGTGTGTGTGTGTGTGTGTTGATGTGTGTGTGTGTGTTGTGTCTGCCTTTTTCTTTGTTCTGTGTGTGTGTGTGTGTGTGTGTGTGTGTGTGTGTGTGTGTGTGTGTGTGTTGATGTGTGTGTGTCGTGTATATCTCTCTCTCTTTGTGTGTGTGTGTGTGTGTGTGTGTGTGTGTGTGTGTGTGTGTGTGTGTGTGTTCAGAACACAGAGCAAGCGACTGGCCCAGCTGAGGAGCACCAATATTGCACTGGATCCCGGCTCCACATGTCATTGTTTTCTGCTCATTCATCCCGGACTGCCGCCTGAAGCAGTGGATAGATGGGGTAGGTCACTTGGAGAGAGAGAACTCTGAACTCTGAACTGGTTTAATTCGTGAGGCCACTGACCTGTACACAAACTGAGTGATCCAAAATTAATGAAGGGGGAAAAAGGACAAAGAAGGAGAAAAGCAAGAAGACATTTCATCAATGCATACACTACATCAATCATACATACTACTGGAGTGTAAGCAACTGATCTCGCAAACTTAAGGCGTAAAAACTGTACATCGCTAAACTCTCTTAGACAGAGAGTATCTTCGTTCTGCAATAAGTAAGCTAGAGTTTGATGACGTCTGTTTCTGCAATGCTTTACAATGTATTTATCTCTTAAAGCGGAGTAACGTGGACAATCAAAAAGGAAATGATTTTCGGTTTCGGTGTGATCACAAAATGGACATTTATCTGGTTTTTGAGAATATCTGTTGTTAATATTTATCTCACATAACCCAAGCCTGAGTCTAGTTAATGTTTGTCTAAATTTGACTATAGTAATGACATTGATATATCTCTCTGGCTCTAAAATTGATTTGAATGAGCGATACGTCACAAAGCGATCACTCGCATCCAATTTTGAATGCCAGCCTTGATGGAAACAGTCAATTATTCGTTGTTTGAAAATTTTCAAAAATGTCTTTTCTTCTCCAACCCCACCATTCATCCAGACCTCTGAGAAACCAAACGAATCTAAACACCTCTTTATAGCCCAGTTATGCGAATTTTGTTCCTCATTATTGGGGGGTATCTTTTGCAAGATCATTTCATATGCATGTTTAGGAAATCTCAAAATATTCATGTTTTGTAAGTGAAGCCAGTAACACAGAGAGTAAAGAAAACTGTCCACATACATTGGGAAATCTGCCCGTTTCCCCGTAAATCATTGCATTGGGAGTTTTAGGGTGGACATTCAGCAAACGTTTACAAGCAAATAGATGTACAGACTCCACAGTTTCAGACTTGCACAAACCCCACACTTTAGATGCGTATAGCAGCATAGGGTTTACTTGCGCATCAAATATTTTAAAGAAAATTGACATATCCATCTTGCCAAGAGCCCACATCGTCTTTATAACCTCTGACTTTGCCTTTCGCGCGCCTGCAGCATTCTTCTAGGGCTGTCTCAAAGGACATTTGTAGTAAACGTGAATCCAAGATATTTATAGCTGTTGACAACATCAATGCCCTTCCCTTTAAAGAACCATTTTTCGTTTCTGGCTAGATATCCTCCCTTACGAAATACCATTATCTTGGTTTTCTGCATATTGACTGTGAGACCAAGCCTGTCTGACACCCTTACCAGATTGTCTAACTGGTTCTGGAGTCCAGCTGGAGTCAGAGACAGTAAAACTATGTCATCTGCAAATAACAGTAAAAATATTTCCTACAAACCTGGGAGAAATTGGAACCCATGCTTATCATCACACTTTACAGCATCAGCAACCTCAGTGATTAATAAAGAGAAAATCAGTGGAGACATCAAGCAACCTTGTTTGACACCAGAAGGGCAGTTAAAGAACTCTGATAATTCAGAGCCCCATTGGACACAAACTTTTTACAGAGCTGTACATGCCTTTGACCATTTGTAACATTTTTGTTGACGTTTGCAGTTTTCGCAAAGTATTCCATAGACTGTCTCTGTCCACCGTATCAAAGGCCTTTTGATAGTCAATGAAGGCAACATAAAACTTGCTCCTGTTATATCCAAGCAAACATTTCTTGATCATTGATATAAGAGTAAACATGTCATCGACTGTTGAGTAATGCTTTCGAAATCCCGCCTGCTCAGAACTGATTTTCCCTTCAGTTTCTGCCCATTTGTAAAGACGCTGGTTTAGGATAGAAGTAAACACCTTGCTAATTATGCTTAGCAAAGAAATGCCCCTGTAGTTTTATGGACTGGAAGCGTCGCCTTTCTTAAGTAAGGGTACAATGACAGATTTTGTCCAAGCCTCTGGATACTGACCACTATTGCAGACCTGATCAAAAAGTTTTGTCAGGAAGGGAACGATTTTATGTTCAGCTTATTTTAGAAACTCGCCTAAAATTTGATCAAGACCAGCTGCTTTTCTAGTGCGGGGCCACTAGTGTTTCTATTCGTTCTACTCTTGGCGCTGGTGTCGTTCCGCATTGCTGAGTGCGGGGCAGTCTTTCTATTCGTTCTACTCTTGACGCCGTGGTGTTGTTCCACATTGCTGGGTGCGGGGCAGTGTTTCTATTCGTTCTATTCTTGACGCCGTGGTGTTGTTCCACATTGCTGGGTGCGGGGCAGTGTTTCTATTCGTTCTATTCTTGACGCCGTGGTGTTGTTCCACATTGCTGGGTGCGGGGCAGTGTTTCTATTCGTTCTACTCTTGGCGCTGGTGTTGTTCCACATTGCTGGGTGCGGGGCAGTGTTTCTATTCGTTCTACTCTTGACGCCGTGGTGTTGTTCCACATTGCTGGGTGCGGGGCAGTGTTTCTATTCGTTCTATTCTTGACGCCGTGGTGTTGTTCCACATTGCTGGGTGCGGGGCAGTGTTTCCGTTCGTCCCCCTCCCTCCGTTGGTGTATTTTCTGCGTTGTTGGATGTAGAGCTGTATTTCCTTTCGCTTCCCCATGGCGTGGACGACGCCCAGGTAGTTTCTCAATCTGGTTCGTGCTCAGACTGAACACGAAAGTGCTGTCATCTGTCACCAGCTTGTCTGAGTGGAGCCTTGCTCTTCTACCATCTGCTCACATACTTTTCCTTAAAGGGACGAGTTTGCTGTGTTTTGTAAGTATTCGTTTGGAGAAATCCTCACGAACCGACATGTTGCTCTTGCTT
This sequence comes from Babylonia areolata, assembly GCF_041734735.1. Classification (NCBI taxonomy): domain Eukaryota; kingdom Metazoa; phylum Mollusca; class Gastropoda; order Neogastropoda; family Buccinidae; genus Babylonia; species Babylonia areolata. Next base: position 34,699,972 of record NC_134890.1, on the reverse strand, counting down.
CTGCCAAGGTTTTTTGCTCCTGCTAGCACCTTTTCCTTTTCTTTGTATGACATCAATTTAACGATGATCGCCTTCCCAGCCCTACGTGCACAGTCGACTGCCACCCCGGCCCCAATCTTCAAGTTCATTGAAAAAACGTTGAATTTTCCTCTCACAGTCTTGCCGTGTCTCACCAAACGTCTCCGGCATTCCATAAACAAGAACGTTGTTCTGTCGGGAAAGATTGTCTGCACGATCGAGATCGTCTTCCATCTGCATCAGTCTGTGGTGCAATAGTTCATTTTCATCTTCCAACCGTTCCACCTTATCACTGAGAGCACCCACATCAGCCGTGACTATTTCACTCTGTTCTTCAAGTCGTTTCAAACGTTCATCCATCTGGGAGTTTAGCTTAGCCTGGTTTAATTCGATGCGTTCCACGGCTTGGGATAAACCCTTGATAGCACTGAGGACTTGGGTCACGTATGGGGGAGAAACAAAAGTCTTACCTCGATCACAAGACTCGGGACTGTCCATGGCTGGTTTGTCTGTGGGGCCAGGGTTGGGCTCGATGCCGCCCATCATCAAGAGCACAAGTAGAATCCATATTGCGACACTTGTAGCGTAGCTTTTGATTCTTAGACCTTTGATCCTTCCTGCTGCAATTTTTGCCTTTTTGGATAAAATGCTTTGAGAATGCTGATGAATCCGCCTATTGACAGTCGATATCATTCTAGTGTACAACACTGCAGTGGTTCAGCAATTGAAAACAGTTCAGCTTTGCTTCAGTGTCACCAGAGGCACTAAACTTAGCCTCCTTCTACACTTTCTGGTGTCACTGTCACTGCTTCACGAGAGAGAGAGAGAGAGAGAAGGGGGGAGGGAGGGAGGGAGAGAGAGAGGGAGGGAGAGAGAGAGGGACTGAGTGAAAGAGAGAGAACTGGAACTGGAACTGGAACATTTTAATGACGAGACCATTTTGCCCGTGTCAAGGGGATGGGTCGGGGGTCGGGAAGTGGGTGTACAAGGACAATTATATAGACAGGGAGTGAAAGAGAGAGAGAGAGGGAGGAAGAGAGAGGGAGACAGAAAGAGGGAGGCAGAGAGAGATAGAGAGAGAGTAGATGTTAACTTTTTGTTTACCTGATTTTGTGTTTAAATATGCCAGAGGTGCATGCATAGGGTAGCCGTCTATCAGTGGTGGTTGTGTATATGTAATCCATATTTATTACCTGTGTGTGTGTGTGTGTGTGTGTGTGTGTGTGTGTGTGTGTGTGTGTGTGTGTGTGTGTGTGTGTGTCAATGTGTGTGTGTGTGTGTGTGTGTGTGTGTGTGTGTGTCAATGTGTGTGTGTGTGTGTGTGTGTGTGTGTGTGAGTGTGTCAATATGTGTGTGTGTGTGTGTGTGTGTGTGTGTCAATGTGTGTGTGTGTGTGTGTGTGAGTGTGTCAATATGTGTGTGTGTGTGTGTGTGTGTGTGTGTCAATGTGTGTGTGTGTGTGTGTGTGTGTGTGTGTGTGTGTGTGTGTGAGGCAGGTAACCCATCATTAGCGGGCCTTTTAGGGATGACACGGGCAGCCCGCCAGATGGCGACACTGTCACCTGCTGCCGACGGCCACTATTTTCTGGACCTGGAGAGGCTGAAAGATGGTGGCCGTCTGATCTTCATGGTTTCTGCTGTCTACCATATAACCAGGTGACATGTTATTGTATTGTATTGTGTTGTATTGTACTGAAAGATGGTGGCCGTCTGATCTTCATGGTTTCTGCTGTCTACCATATAACCAGGTGACATGTCATTGTATTGTATTGTATTGTATTGTATTGTATTGTGCTGAAAGATGGTGGCCGTCTGATCTTTATGGTTTCTGCTGTCTACCATATAACCAGGTGACATGTCATTGTATTGTATTGTATTGTATTGTATTGTATTGTATTGTGCTGAAAGATGGTGGCCGTCTGATCTTTATGGTTTCTGCTGTCTACCATATAACCAGGTGACATGTCATTGTATTGTATTGTATTGTATTGTATTGTATTGTATTGTGCTGAAAGATGGTGGCCGTCTGATCTTCGTGGTTTCTGCTGTCTACCATATTACCAGGTGACATGTCATTGTATTGTATAGTATTGTATTGATTGCATTGTATTGCATTGTTTTGTATTACTCTTTGTCACAACATATTTGTGTGTGAGGAAAATCAGGGCTGCTCTCATCAGGGAGAACATGTTGCTACAATTAAGACTACTACCCGTTTTGCTTCTGAATTTTGTCATAAAATACCAAAAGAAACAGATTTCTAAAACTGCAAACAAACGTCCATATCCGTTTGAAGAAATCACCTTCCAGTGGTAGGACTAGTTCTGCGTACCTATTGTAGGGGGGTGAGGTGTGAAGGCTTGTGTCACGCAACCATGTAGACTCGTACCACACTCGTGTCCAATTCTCCATTCAATTTTTTATTTAATTTCATACCAAAACTTAAACAAAAAACCCCACAAAACAACAACAAAAAACCCCCAAAACCTCAGAAAAAAACCCTCAGGACTAAGATGTTTCCCACAGGTGCTCGTTCCCGCTGCCTGTCAGCCTCACACACACATTCTGCCGGTAAACCAAAGTCACCCAGTCTCTCCTCTTCCACAAAGCACCTGCTTGCTCTGTGATGTTGTCTCTCCAGTGGTTGGAGCCAAAGTGACCCAGAGCTCTAGGAAGATGCCCAAGGTACTATTTTCATCCTTCCTCAACACACTGTAGTACCCTCAGATTCAGTCCCAACAATACTATTTTTCACAAAATAATAAACAAAGTTTTGTGAAACTCGAACCTAAAGCAACCCCCCCCTCGCCCCCCCCCCCCCCCCCAAAAAAAAAAAAAAAAAAAAAAATCTCACCAACTAGGCCAAGTTAGGTTGGTATACAAGAATAAAGAAAGATATTCCTACACTTCTAATGGCGGGGAAATTAACAAAGGACGCTTACAACCCTTCACTAATTAGATCTAGACATTCAACTTGGGTCCCCGATAGCTCAGAGGTATAAGCCAAGTGGTCGAAGGGAGATAACCTAGCCCTTCCAGTCAGTACAGCAGAGTCGGTAACACATTCCTGCTGCATATGAGAGGCCAATTTATTGTCCTCTCACATTACTTTTCTTTTTACTACTACTACTACTACTACTACTACTACTGCTGCTACTACTACTACATTTCTGGCGCAAACACCCCGCTTTACTGTGTCATGAAACAACGCATACACAACAGTGCATAATAGTATGCAACATCCCATGAAGACATACAAGAGAAGTTAAATCATGTTGCTTATATCCTGCAGAAAGACCATTTCATGGCTGATACAACAGAAAAAGAAGAAGAAGAAGAAGAAAAAGAAGGAGAATGAGAGAGAAAGAGAGTTAGAGAGAGAGAGAGAGAGAGAGAGAGAGAGAGAGAGAGAATACTGCAAAAATTGCAATTATTAGCATTGACGTAAAAAAGCACAAAATCGGACCTACACGAGCACATAGAAGAAAGAATCCAAATAGGCTACACCAAGAGTATGCTACAAAATGCAAATATGAACCATCTTACCTAAAAAGCACAAAATATGCCCTGCACATGCACACTCTTGCGCGCACGCACACAAAACACGCACATGCACGCGCACACAGTAGTAAACACCTACCCACAAACACAGACACAACATGAACAGTTCAGTAGAGGGAAGAAAGAAAAGAGAAAAAAAGCACACACACACGCACTCACACACGCACGCACTCACACACACTGTGACACACACACGCATACACACAAACAAGGAGGCTGGGGTGGAAACAGATAACTATGCTTCGTCACATCCAAAGGCCATTTGGAGGTTCTTTGTATGGACATTCTGTTGTGAAACTCACTATCCCTCTCTCTCTGTTTTCACACACACACACACACACACACACTCACACACACTTCCAAGCAAGCGCTTACACGCACAGTCTTTGTTGTTCCTCTCTCGCACGACTCGTTCTGAACAGGTATGCCTACGATACGGAAGAGAAGAAGTACCCTCTGCGCGTGAAACTCGAAGTGGGTCACGTGGGAAATACGTCATTCAGTTTCATCGTCACTGTGACGTTGCCATCAGGTGACGTCATGATGACTGCTGACCATCAGGTGACGTCATTCGGCACTCATCAGTTGTGTGGCACATTGCGCCAAAGCAGTTTTTTCCCCTCCTTACCTCACCCGCCACCCCACCCCCACCCCCTCCTCCCAATGCGACTGCTGTGGAAGTATCAGTATCAGTACGTCACTGCGTTTGGTCAAATCCATATACGCTACACCACATCTGCCAAGCAGATGCCTGACCAGCAGCGTAACCCAACGCGCTTAGTCAGGCCTTGAGGGGAAAAAAAAAAAAAAAGAAAAGAGAAAAGATAAATACATAAAGATACTACTACTACTACTAATATATATAAGGCGCAAAATCTTGATGAAGTCAAGTCTATGCGCCAAAAAAAAAAAAAAAAAAAAAAAAAAAAAAAAAAAGAAAAAAAGAAAAAAGAAAAAAAAGGACAACAGTGATGATAATCAAATAAATGTAAAACATGCAGACACACATTCACACATACACACACACATGCATAACAGATATGCAACAAACATGCAGTTTCACAGATATGAAAGCACAATCAGATACACATAAACGTACATGAGCCCAAACACACACACACACACACACATTACCCTGCATCCCCACTCCCCCTCCTCCACACACTCATTTCTAGGCTACATATCGCAGCTTCCACGGCACGGCACACACACCCACACCCTCACCCACACCCACCAACACCCACACACACACACTTGTACAAGCACATACACATACGCCCATATATCCCAACCCGAACCCCACACACATATGTACAAATATATATATGCACACCCGCACGTTCCAATATCCCGTTGCTTCCACAGTGTAGACATGCATACACACACATACCTCATCCTCTACACACACACACACACACACACGCACGCACGTGCACAGAGCTCTCCTGACACATGTGTACACTTTCACCCTCGCGCACGCACACAAACACACAGACACACACACATACACACACGCAGAGGCTGCCACTAATTGGCCACAAGAGGGATGGGAAAAGATCTCTGATGCCAAGAACGTGGCGTCTAGTGTGTTGCTCAGTCTATTGTATTTGGAAGAGCCCACAGAGACTCTGTTCCGTTTTGAAGAAATTTGCGCAATGTTGGTTTGGAAATGATGCCTATATTCGTTTGATTTGCAAAGCATCGTGCTCTACCTTCCATGCTAGACTTACGGCCGCTCCCTCTCTCTACCTTTATTTCTTTGAGGCGATCGATGGTGTGATGGCCTTGTACCTGTTCTTTTTGGTATTCTTTGACTTTAATGAGGATTTCCGATTTTCCAATATGTGTAAAACAAGTCACAGAGACATTTAGGCCTACGATTTTTGCGGTCGAGCTTATGTATGCATTTTGGACATGAATATATACATGACATACAGTTGTCTCCGGATAAGTCGAAATTTTGGGGACAAAAAGTCGACTTTTCCAACTCTTGCGGGGTATGGATTAGTCGATCTTTTCAGACAGAAAGCCAAGTTGTCCGCGGTGTGGAAATTCATTTGTTCATAACTGTAAGACTACCGCCTGCATACTTTTTGTTTCATTTGATTTCATTTCATTCATTAACAAAATCTGTAAGGACGTGGTGAATTTCAGTACATCCGCTTCTGTGTTCCATTGGTACATAATGCATCAGTGTTAATTAGTACTTGATTGAATTTATTTAGTGGTACATGTATTCATTTATTTATCTATTTTGTGAACCTCAGTTAGTTGCGTGTAGGCCATGATGACTGCAGTTTAGGTTCTGGGTATAAATGTGTATTAATCCTTTTTATCTTTCTTTTTTCGTTTGATCCTCCCTCGCATTTTGTCACATTGTTTCACTTTTTGGTTTTCAACCACACATATAACCTACATTGCTGGCACTTGTATACAATGTTACGTGTTGATTTACGGCATGCAGGATTCACATCTCTCTCTGTCTCTGCCTGTCTCTGTCTGTCTGTCCGTCTGTCTGTCTGGGTGGCTTTGCAATGTAGCGACGTGCTCTCCGTAGGGAGAGAAACCTGTCGTGACAAATACAATACAGTGCGATGCAATACAACACAATACAACAATGCAATACAACACAATACAACAATGCAATACAACACAATACGAAACATAATACAACAATACAATACAAAACACAGTTCAATACAGTACAATACAAAACAACACAATACAAAACAATCCAATACAACACAACACCGTCCGAAACACCATCCAATCCAGTACAACACAACACAGTCCGAAACACCATCCAATACAATACAATACAACACCACACAATACAATACAATACACAATACAATATGAAACACAATCAAATACAATACAATACGAAACACAATACAACACAATGCAATACAAAACACAATCCAATACAATTCGACACAACACAATACAATACAATTGAATACAAAACAACACAATGCAATGCGGTAAAACACAACACAAATCGGCACAACACAATCCAACACAACACAATCCAACACAACACAACACAACACAATCCAATCCAACACAACACCACACCACAGCACAGCACAGCACACAGCACAGCACAATACCAACCCAGTCGTCAACAACACCTCACCCACAGGTAGTCCTGATCCACCCGGACACCCGCCGCCCCACCCCTCTGCCCGGCTGGTGGCGGGACCATTACGGTCCGCTGGGCGTGCGGCAGCAAGGGGTGGTGGTGGCCCCGCGGTGCCCTCCCGACACTGTGGACACTGACCTGCAGCAGCACGCCCACCGGCTGAGGGTGGTGTGGACTGACACGGACACCAATGACCACACCAACAACATCAGTTATGTGCGCTTTGCTGTGGACGCCTTGGTTCCCGCTGTGCGGGAAGGGTACGTGTGTTCTGCACTCTGTATTTCCCCTTTTCTCTTTCTTGCTCATCTTCTTCTACAATGTTTGTTTCTTGCCAGTTGTGTGAATGTATACATGCTTTTTGTCTGTGTGGGTGAGCAGGAAGGTGGCGGACTGGTTAAGACACTCAGCTGCCGATACACAGAGTCCGTGAGGGTGTGAGTTCCAATCCCGCTCTTGCCCTTTCTCCCGAATTTGACTGGAAAATCAAACTGGGCGTCTAGTCTTTCGGGTGAGACGATACACCGAGGTCCCGTTTGCAGCACGCACTTGACGCACTGAAAAAGAACCCATGGCAACAAAAGTGTTGTCCTCTGGCAAATTTATGTAAAAAGAAATCTACTCTGATAGGTACGCAAATATATATGGTGCACTCAAGGCCTGGCAAACGCGTTGGGTTATGCTACTGTAAGCATCTGCTAGCAGATGTGGCGGTGTAGCGTATATGGATTAAATTGTGCGAACGCAGTGACGCCTCCTTCTGAAACTGAAAGTATGCGGGTAACCGGTTTGTTGCAGCTTCTCTGCCTGTCTGTCCGTCTCCTGAGAAGTTCACATGTCCGTGTTCAGCTTATGAAGCCAGGCTTTTGGCTGTGTGCAGGACTTTGGCCAGTTGTCTGACACTGGAGGATCTCAGGTCCGGGGTGTCGGAAGTGAAGGCTGTGTACCAGCGTGAGAGTTCAGAGGGCGACGAACTGCACGTGCACCTGTGGTGCCCCCTGGCGGAGGAGCGGACAGTGGTGTGCAGCATGGAGAAACAAGGGGGACAACCCGTCTGTCAGGTGACACTCCGGTTTCATGATGAGGGAAACGAGGAGGGTTTCCCTGCAGGGGAGATATTTGACAACAGTAATGTTGAACAGCGCTTTGATTCACAGGCAAAGCAGATAAGGTCCTAGTTTGGGCCTAGTATCCTAATTCTGGAACCTATTTAAACGAAACTTTTTGTGCGTTTCAGGTGCAATAGTACAGGCACTGTTTGACAAATTTCTTGTGGCGTGCAACGGACCATTCTAGTCCAGAATGAGGCATGATACCACGCAAAATGACTCATATCATGGACACGAACCTAAAGTTATCATCTCAAACCGCCAAGTATTTTTGCTTGCCTTAGCTTGGTTTGCGGGGCCAAAAACGGAAACAGCAGCTCTCAGGTTGGCACAAACTGAAAATACGCGCCGTTGCAGACATTTTTTCGGGCCTTGCAAGATGGCTGTACGTCAGTTTAGCGACTGAATTGTTTGTAAATTGAGTCCAGTAACCTTCAAACCAGTGTCGGAAACCACTGAAAGAGAGAGAGAAAGAGAGAAAGAGAGAGAGAAAGAGAGAGAGAGAGAGAGAGAGAACGAACGAAAATGTTTTAAAGAACTTTGGCCATGGACCACAATTCAAAACCAGGGGACTGGGGGTGGGCATGGGAAGGGGTATTATAACACTTGGATAGATGACACAATATCATAATATTCATGGACTTGACATTAATTCTACTTAATTAGGTCTGAGTTTATGATTTCTCCTTTTGATCGCATGGAAAATAAATTTTGATACATGGGAATTTCTCTGCTTGTTGTTTGAACGGAGAAGTGAACTAAGAGACATGTTAAACAGTCTTGAAGAAATTTTGTCCGTAAATCATTATATACAGAACAAACAAACAACAAATGGTATTCATCTTCTAGTTCACCTTGGCAAAAAGGACAATGCTTTAAAACATCATTTTCAGTGTACCTATTAACATTATTATTTAAAGGAAGCACATTAAATCGGGCCTGAGACAACGCCACTCTGAAACAACATTCATCAGCATTTGTTATGTATTTTTCTTTTTCAAATACAACTTTGAATGATCTGTAGCATGAATATCTGTCTCTATCGCCAATAGTACCCGACCATTCTTGAATGAAGATATCTATAAGTCTTTGCTTGAAAGTAATAAGAAATCCTTTCACATCACCAACACCCTGTTCCAACCACACAAAATTAAAACCTGTTGAACATAATATTTCTCTAACTTGAGAAACCCAACACTGTTTTCCATTTAAATCTAATCCAAGCAACATCTGATAAGCCATGTAAGGCAATCTATTTTGATCCATCTGTAGTATTCTCAACCAGTACTTTATAACATTTAATAACGAGTTTATAAATAACGGATATCTACCAAGATCACCATAAACCACTTTGTTTGGTGTTTTCACTGACACTCCAAAGAATCGCTTACATGCTAATAAATGAATTTTTTCTACATTCTCTAGTCTATTCATACCCCAAATTTCAGATCCATACAACAGGCTGTACCTTTACAGAGAGAGAGAGAGAGAGAGAGAGAGAGAGAATCATACCACATATGATTGCTTTTACTCTTTTACCTTCTTTTAATAACAAGTTGTTATGTTCACTCAGTCTTTCGATGAACTGGAACATGATCTATTTCACCAGTTCATGGCGGTGGTTGTATCGTCCATTGCACAGCTCATCAAGTTGGCTTGCTTGTCACTGTCTGCTGATTGGGTATTTTAGCTGTTTTTCAGTATTGTATTATCCCGAAATAAAGATATTCCTCGATGTACATGGAGGTAAATATAAAAAAAGACGTTATTGGGGAAATCTATAAGTAATGATATTTTGGAAAATTAATGCACGTGTGTTGTGTATGGTGGATATTGTATTGGATATTGTGAATGCATACTGGAGTCATATGATTTTTATCTCACTTTTTATGAATACCTGTGTGGTGTGTAGGCTTCATGTAAATACTGCTTTAAAATGATCACACCAAAAAAAGCATGGGGTGCTGAAGACATTGACGGGAGGGGGGGGGGGCGGATTAAATTCTAGCTAGTGTTGGGATTCAATGTGTGCTGTTCAGTTGATGCAGTACTCGGCAAATAGCCTACTGTGTGTGTGTGTGTGTGTGTGTGTGTGTGTGTGTGTGTTTTCTTTCTTTAGTTTAACGTCTTTTCACTGGTAAGTGATATTAGACGGGGGGAGAATGGGGGGGATGCGGGTAGTACATCAGTATGTGCGCGTGGGGTTTGGGGTATGTGTGTGCTTGTTTGTGTGTGTGTTTGTGTGCGCGTGCACGCGCCCTAAACATTTCCAGCTCAGTTTGGAGAAACTGCTGGACAGCTTTCACTGTTTTCCCCAGGCTGCAGAATAGCTGTCAGCGGATCGGAGGAAGTGGACAGCTCTCACTGTTTTCCCCAGGCTGCAGAATAGCTGTCAGCGGATCGGAGGAAGTGGACAGCTCTCACTGTTTTCCCCAGGCTGCAGAATAGCTGTCAGCGGATCGGAGGAAGTGGACAGCTCTCACTGTTTTCCCCAGGCTGCAGAATAGCTGTCAGCGGATCGGAGGAAGTGGACGGAATATGAGCTTTTACGCTATTTACATTGGAACGATCATGGATTGTCACACACACACATTGAGTGTGTCCCTGTGCATGAGTAGTGTCAGTGGTGTTTTATATGCGTGCGTTCGTGTGTGTGTGGAATCCTAAAACATTGCTTCTACGTTCCTTGGTGGAAGGAACAAGCCATTTGATACTTATGGAAGTCTGTGATGGTATCTGAATGTATACAAGTAAGCTGAGTGTAACCAAAGAGCATACAACCTTGTGCTTTCCCTGCAAACTGATATTTGTCTGTAACTTCCCGACAGTTGTTGCAGAATGTGGTAATTCATTTTATCCATCACGTGTCATATAGTGATGTCAGTGACGTGGGCTTTTTGCAGCAATTCCCATGTTAGCACTGAGGGTTCACTGTAATACATTGTGGGTAAAGCTACTGTTAGCACTGAGGGTTCACTGTAATACATGGTGGGTAAAGCTACTGTTAGCACTGAGGGTTCACTGTAATACATGGTGGGTAAAGCTACTGTTAGCACTGAGGGTTCACTGTAATACATGGTGGGTAAAGCTACTGTTAGCACTGAGGGTGCACTGTAATACATGGTGGGTAAAGCTACTGTTAGCACTGAGGGCTCACTGTAATACATGGTGGGTAAAGCTACTGTTAGCACTGAGGGCTCACTGTAATACATGGTGGGTAAAGCTACTGTTAGCACTGAGGGTTCACTGTAATACATGGTGGGTAAAGCTAATGTCTCTCTTATTCTCGATATGTGTGTGTTGGCGCGCGCGTGTATATTCTTTTATAGATGGTCGCATGCACATGCACGCGTATTTGTGTAATATATGCCTATATGTACGTGTGTTTGCGTGCGTGCATGCAAACGTCAACACAGAATGATTCTTCCATTTATCAGAAAAACAACAAAACGAAAAAAAAGAAAAAAAAAAAAAGAAAAGCATTGTTATTTTCGAAAAATGTATGAAAACTTTTTTCACATTCCATGACAAGAAATCCAGACCTGATCAGGGAAAAGGTGAGAGAAACGTGAATTGTTCAAGACAAAATGGCGATGATATTACACCACATTTTCAAATGAAGGAATTGACATTTTGTCCGAAACGGTACCTGTTTAGATGAAATTCATCTGATTACAACGACAATTACAGAACCAAAGGATGTGTGCATAAGTCATCGCGAACAGAACATGACAATACACGGAGTGTTGAATTTAGACGTGGCTGTCAATGTACAAACATCCCTGTAACATGACAATGTACAAACACCCCTGTAACATGACAATGTACAAACACCCCTGTAACATGACAATGTACAAACACCCCTGTAACATGACAATGTGACAGTCTTTGGTACAGCACAGTACCGGCAGAGTTGGGTAAAACGTTTCTGCTCCAGTCAGACAGTACACGGTCCCCCACCCCCACCCCCGGGACCTAGGGTACGGGAGAGGGGAGTGGCCTCCCCTGCAGGCCGGCCAGCACGTTGGTGACGGTGAGCGTGGCCATGGTGCAGCGCGTGCGGCGCGAGGCGGAGCCCAGGTGGGGCAGGAGGGTGAGGGTGGGCAGCTGGAGCAGGGGGTGGTCCGGGGGCAGGGGCTCCGGGGTGCTGACGTCCAGACCTGCAGCACCCAGCTGGCCGCTCCTCAGGGCCTGGGGATCAGGGACACGGGGGGCGTGTGTGGTGGTGGTGGTCATGATGATAATGATCATAATGATGCTAAAATACAACAACAACAACTACTACTACTGCTATTACTACTACTACTACTTATGATGATGATGATACTACTACTACTTAGAATGAATAATAATAATAATAATGGTATTTATATAGCGCTGAATCTTGTGCAGAGACAAATCAAAGCGCTTTCGCACCAGTCAATCACACGCATGCATAACTCTAAAACTGGAGAAACTGAAGACAAGGAAGAGGCAGGGAAGGGAGGCTATTTTGGGAAGAGGTGGATTTTAAGGCCAGACTTGAAAAATCTGAGTGCGGAGACTTGACGAAGCGAAAGAGGTAGTTCATTCCAACTGCAAGGTCCAGAGACAGAGAAAGAACGGCGGCCAACAGTTGAGTGTTTGAATCTGGGTATGCGTAAACAGAGTGGATCCGAAGCCGATCGTAGTGAGCGAGAAGGAGTGTAGAGGTGAAGGCAGCCACAGAGATAGTAAGGAGCAGATTTGTGAATACATTTATAACATAGAGTGCTGATCTTGTACTTTATTCTGTGTGAGACAGGGAGCCAGTGGAGGTGTTGCAAAAGAGGAGTGATATGCTCAGATCTTTTCTTTCTGAGGACGAGTCGGGCAGCTGAGTTTTGTATGCGATAAAGGGACTGAATGGATGAAGCAGGTAAACCAGACAATAGAGAGTTACAGTAGTCAAGGCGAGATTCGGATTCGGATTCGGATTCGGATGATTTATTCATATAGGCCATTGCCCCTCATGAAGGGGTGCAGTATACAACATTATTAAACATGCAAGTGCACAAGGCGAAACAATCATCAAAGGAATTATGATATCATTACTGATCTTAACTTAAATGCTTTATATATGTAAATGGACAAATTCTTTACAATGCTTTCTTTATTAGATGCCATCAAAAGACTTAGCCGAAACTGTAGTCAAGGCGAGAGAGAATGAGAGAAACAACAAGTTGCGTCAGTGGACAGATATTTCCGGATGGAACTGATGCGCCGCAATTGACAGTAGCAGGACTGACATGTCTGACTGATAAATTTTTGCATGGACAGTGTTGTCAAGGACAACGCTGAGGTTCCTGACTGAACTGGAAAGAGGGATGGGTGCATTGCCAAGTTTGATTGTGTCAGCTGTGATGGAAGAGAGTTTTTGTTTAGTTCCTATGATCATTGCTTCAGTTTTGTCTGCGTTCAATTGTAACTTATTTTGAGCCATCCAGTTTTGAATGTCTAGGAAGCAGTTGGATGTTTCTAGCAAGAGCGACAATTTTTCAGGGGTATCACTCTTCTGGAGTTGAGTGTCATCAGCATAAGAATGATGACTGACATTATGGCGATTGATAATTTCAGCGAGAGGAGCAGTGTAAAGTGTGAAGAGCGCAGGGCCTAAAACAGATCCCTGTGGGACTCCATGTTCGATTTTAACGGGCTCAGACAGGAAATTATCAACAATGACAGACTGGAATCGATCAGTGAGATAAGATTTGTGTAACAGGGTGAAATTATTCTCTTTGCCCCGCAGAGAGAGAGAGAGAGAGAGAGAGTGCATGTTTATGACCCGTGTTAGCTTTAGCATCATAACTTCACGTGCAAAATAATAATCATGTAGGGTGGATGTGCTGCATCTTGATATGTTTTTACGAAGTGAGTTCTCCTACCCTTTCCTTGTAGAACCAATATCATCAGTTCTCAGTTAGCTTTAAAAAAGAGAACAGGCAACAGCAGTGTGTGTGCGGGCCTCTGTCAACCTGATAGGGGTAATCAATCATTCATTTATTTATTTCCCGCCTTTCACGAGGACAGTCCCTTGCCCTTTAACCCCCCGCTCCCCTGTTCCCTTTACCCAAGTCCCGATATGTTCCCCGTCTTGTCCTGAGTAAAGCCTTGACGAAAACTGGTGCTGACGTGGTGAAAGAACCCTGCCCAACCGGCTACAAAATGGCGCCCAATATTAATCACCACTCAGAACGTCACCCCAGTGTTGCCAGTGTTCACTGACTGGTTCTCACCGCCCACAAAGCTTCACCCCTCTCGAGAGAAGGATTTTCCTTTCAGCCATACCTTCAGACATTTAAAACGAATTATTTATTGGAAGTTGTTTTCTTGAAATGGCTGAGAGCAAGTATTCCGATGTTTCTGCCATGGCTGACACTTCATCTCCAACTACTGTTGTCAATGTGACTACTGGTAAACCATGGCTCGTGAGGTTCACCGGGGAGGACATAGAAAGCTATCCTGTATGGAGGCATCAACTTTCTAGCCTGATAGCAAATTGGTATCCAGAGAAAGAAGTCTCAAATGCCGTCAGATCATCACTTCATGGTCAAGCGGGAAGAGTGCTCATAAGAATGGGAACGGATGCTTCTGTATCTGACATAATAAAGAAGATGGACAGTGTCTACGGAACTGTAGACACGGAGTCGGACCTCCTGGCCACATTTTATGGTGCCAGACAAGGCCCTGGGGAGTCTGTAGCTGACTGGAGTTGCAGACTGGAAGAGATCCTGGATCAAGTAAAGAAGCAAGGCCCCCTCCCCTCTTCTCCCAACGAGATGCTGCGCACTATGCTATGGACAGGACTGAGGTGTGAGCTGAAGGACATCTCCATGTACATCTACGACCGAATAAAAGACTTTGATGAACTGAGAACTGCTCTTCGTCGACTTGAAAAACAACATCCTCAGTTCAATGTCCCTAAAAAGCCAGTGGTATCGAAAATGAACCAGTCATCGGAAGAAACGTCAGCCATCAAGAAACTAACTTCGCAAATCCAACAACTTACAAATGAGATGGCAAACTTAAAGAAACAGGTCACTTCAAACGCCCAAAGTCAGCAAAGGGAAAACCAACCACAGTACTGGCGAACTAAATCTGCTGCTGCTCAAGAAGAATCACAGAGTCATTATACCCCACAAACAAAGAGGCATCACAGAGACAGATTTTCAGTGTCGAGCCAGTGCCGGATCCAGTGCTACAGATGTGGCCAGTTTGACCACGTTGCTGCTGGATGTCGGGTGAGATTAGATCATCTCAAGCAGGATTTTCACAGAAAACCTATGACGAGAGGCGACTCATAGGTTTGGGACAACAGCCTCAAGAAACAAAAAGGCCTTTGGAAGGACTCACTGGTCACGCCAACGAAGCTGAGATCTTCATTGAGGGACAGCAAGTAATAGCTCTCCTGGACACTGGCTCATCTGTCTCCACTGTTAGTCAGTCCTTTCACTCCAAGTTTTTGAGTCACCTGGAGATTCAGCAGTTAGACAGCCTGCTGGATATTGAATGTGCTGATGGACAACAGTTGCCCTACCTTGGTTACATTGACGCTGGAATCTTAGTCCCAGACTTGATAGATAAGGCAGCCCCTTGTATCTTTTTGGTAGTCCCTGACAGCAAATATAACAGCGCAGTGCCTGTTCTTCTTGGAACCAACATCTTGTCACAAACAATAGCAGATTGCAAGGCCCAGTATGGACAACAGTTTCTTCAGAAAGCTGACATGGCAACATCTTGGTACATCGCCTTCAGGTGCATTGTGCTTCGAGAGAGAAGACTGGAACGGATGAAATATTGCCTTGGGTTGGTAAAGTTGGCAGAATCTCAGCCAGTTACCATTTACCCAAATCAGAACGTGGTTGTTCAAGGTGTTGTTGACAAAGATCTCCCCTATCAGTCTACATGCGCCCTCCTGCAACCTCATACAAACCTGGATGATGGTCTAGATGTAGCTCCAACTCTCATCAGCTACAGCTACAAGAAAAACGGGCAGGTGGACGTCAACATTGCAAATACATCAACCCACACAGTTACTCTACCTCCCAGGACTGTGCTGTGTGAAATTCAGCCTGTCACCATCTACTCGCAGACAGAAGTACGAGACTCAACACCAGGGATGCCTGTGCTGCTTTCAGAGATGATTGAGATCACCTCTGAAACTCTGTCACCAAAACTTGTGGATAGAGCAAAAGGCTTAATCCTGCAATACCAGGGTATCTTTTCAGCGGATGAATGTGACATTGGTTTCACAGGGCGAGTGAAGCACAGGATTGAACTCAGCAACCCAGAGCCCTTCAAGAAGAGGCATCATCGTATTCCTCCTTCCATGTACGACGAAGTGAAGACTCATCTTCAACAACTACTGACCGCAGGAATCATCAGAAGGTCATACAGTCCATGGTCTTCACCTATTGTTCTTGTCCGACGGAAGAATGGTGCACTGAGAATGTGTGTGGATTTCAGAGAATTGAACAGACGCACGGTGAAGGATTCCTACGCTTTACCACGTATTGACGAAATCCTTGACTGCCTCTCAGATTCCCACTACTTTACTGTCCTGGACATGAAAAGTGGATATTATCAGATAGAAATTGAGGAGTGCCACAAGGAAAGAACTGCATTCACAGCTGGCCCTCTTGGATTCTTTGAGTTCAATAGGCTTGCTATGGGTCTTTGCAACAGCCCGTCAACTTACCAGAGATTGATGGAAGACATCTTTTCAGACTACCATCACAAGATATGTCTGATTTACCTCGATGACCTCATTGTGTTCTCCAAGACCTACGAAGAACACATGGAACGCCTGGAGAAAATCTTCAAAAGAATCAGGGAATCGGGTCTCAAGCTGTCGCCAAAGAAATGCAAGTTCTTTGCAGAAAAGGTTGTGTACATCGGCCACGTTGTTTCAAAGGATGGTATTGAAGCGGACCCATCCAAAGTGGAAGTCATCAGATCCTGGCCAACTCCAAGAACAGCTGAGGACGTCAGAAGATTTTTAGGATTTGCTGGATTTTACCGGAAATTCGTGAAAGGCTTCTCCAGCATCGCCCGGCCACTGACAGACATGATACCAACACCGGTGAAGAAAACACAGAGAAGGAAGGTGCAGACTCAATCTTCGTCTCAGAAACTATTCACATGGGGACCAGAGCAAGAGCAAGCTTTTCAACGCCTGCAGGACATACTCTATACTCCTCCTGTGTTAGGGTACCCAGACTACTCCAGACCTTTTGAACTTCATACAGATGCTGCTAATGAAGGCTTGGGGGCAGTTCTATACCAGGAGCAAGATGGATGCAAACGCGCCATCTGCTACGCCAGCCGTGGGCTCAGCAAATCAGAAAGGAATTACCCAGCACACAAACTGGAATTCTTGGCCTTGAAATGGGCTGTCACCGAAAAGTTCAAAGACTACCTTTATGGAGGAAGCTTCACGGTCTTCACGGACAACAATCCCCTTACTTATGTCCTTACGTCAGCGAGACTGGATGCAACAGGACACCGCTGGTTGGCAGCACTGTCAGCGTATAACTTTGACATAAAGTATAAGCCTGGTGCTACGAATGTTGATGCTGATGCTCTCTCGCGTTTACCCAGGAAGTCTGAAATACCGTCAGAAACTGTCAAGCAACTCAGTGGTGCAGTCAATGTCCCTGCATATGCTACATGCTGTTTGTCTGTGGATGTCGCTAACATTCTGGACTCTGGTGACACAGATGTTATGCAAATGACGATGCGAGACTGGAGAAAGGTACAAAGTCAGGATGCGTTTCTGTCCATCTGGTTGCCATTTGTTAGAAACAAACAGAAGCCACGCAAGAACCAAGTTCCAGCTACACCTCCACACTTAGCAATGCTTCGCAAGTTTGACAGCCTGAGTATCAAGCAGGGAGTTCTGTGCAGAGTCGTTTGTGTGGATGGAGAGATGAAGCAACAGCTTGTTCTGCCTGCAAACTTTGTAAGCAAAGCGCTGAGTGGCCTACACGACGATATTGGCCATCCAGGACGTGATCGAACTCTGGCACTGGTTAGGGACAGGTTCTTCTGGCCAAACATGAACTCTGATGTTGAGACCTGGGTGAAGAACTGTGAGAGATGTATCAGACGGAAATCCACCATAGACAGAGCCCCGCTGGTTAACATTATCACATACCAGCCACTGGAACTCGTTTGTATTGATTATCTATCTCTGGAGCAATCATCAGGAGGATATCAACACATACTGGTCATCACTGATCATTTCACTCGGTATGCCCAGGCAATCCCCACCAGAAATCAGACTGCAAAAACTACTGCAGATGCACTGTTTAACTCTTTTATAGTGCACTACGGGTTTCCCAAGAGACAGAAGGAAAATCTTCCAAAAAGATCATTCTTGAGAAACTGATATCACTTGTCTAGGCTGTACAGTTTGTGTTTAGGCTGAATACTTTTTGTTTGCATTGATTTCAAAAGTTTCGAACTGTGATTTATTTAATAACTGTGAAAAACGGCATTTTTGAAATACTACGTTTTAATCTCTATCTTAAGATTCAAATAATTACTGGTCAAGCGCATTTGTAAGTAAATGACGGGACGTCATTTCATTGGCCAGGGGAGGATGTAACAGGGTGAAATTATTCTCTTTGCCCCGCAGAGAGAGAGAGAGAGAGAGAGAGAGAGAGAGAGAGTGCATGTTTATGACCCGTGTTAGCTTTAGCATCATAACTTCACGTGCAAAATAATAATCATGTAGGGTGGATGTGCTGCATCTTGATATGTTTTTACGAAGTGAGTTCTCCTACCCTTTCCTTGTAGAACCAATATCATCAGTTCTCAGTTAGCTTTAAAAAAGAGAACAGGCAACAGCAGTGTGTGTGCGGGCCTCTGTCAACCTGATAGGGGTAATCAATCATTCATTTATTTATTTCCCGCCTTTCACGAGGACAGTCCCTTGCCCTTTAACCCCCCGCTCCCCTGTTCCCTTTACCCAAGTCCCGATATGTTCCCCGTCTTGTCCTGAGTAAAGCCTTGACGAAAACTGGTGCTGACGTGGTGAAAGAACCCTGCCCAACCGGCTACATTTGAACCAGTTTAGAACAGTGCCTTTGATACCAAATGTAAAATGAAGACGGGAAAGAAGGAGTGAATGGTCTATCGTGTCAAAGGCGGCTGATAAGTCGAGAAGAGTGAGAAGGGAGATCTGTCCTGAGTCGGACGCTAGCAGCATGTTATTTAGGATGTGGAGGAGAGTGGTTTCGGTGCTGTGGTCAGCACGACAGGCAGACTGAAATGGGTGGATGAGTTTGTTGAAACAAAGGTGGTTGTTGAGCTGCTTCAGGACAGCTTTTTCAAGGTGTTTGGATAGGAATGGAAGATTAGAAACTGGTCGATAGTTTTTCAAAATGTTTGCGTCAAGGTTGGATTTCTTCAGAAGAGACCGGACGATTGCAGTTTTGAAAGTGGATGGAAACGTTCCAGTGAGAAGGGATGAGTTGACAATATTGGTGATTGTGGGGAGAAGCTGTGAGACACACTGGGAAAAGACAGAGGCTGGTATAGGATCGAGCTTAAAGGATTTTATTGTCATTTCTTTCAGGATTTCATGGACTTCTGTTTCAGTCAGTGGATTAAAGGAATGAAGAGGGGTGCTGTTGAATTGAGGATCAGGATGGGCAGGTTGGAAAGGCATCTGGTCTAAGATGGTACGATTATTTTGGACTGTGTCGAAAAAGAAAGAGGAGAAGACATTGGGGAGTTCAGATAAAGTGTATTCAGGAGGAAGAGCAGTCTTTTTTGCAGTACCGAGAAGATTTGACGTGATAGAGTAAAGAGATTTGGTGGATGTGGCATCCAGAACTTGAGAAGGAAAAAAGTTCGTCTTCGCTGATGAGATCATATCTCTGACTTTATTTATTTGTTTTCGGATGATTTGATTGTGGACTTTCAGTTTTATTGATCGCCATCGCCGTTCCAATTGGCGACGTTTGCGTTTTGCAAGTTGAATGTCTTGTGTGTACCACGGGGTGGAAGGTCTATCGGGGAGCATGTGGGTAGTGAGGGGGGGTTTGGGGTGGGGGGGGGTGTGCATGTTCACCCAGCAGTTGAGAGAGGACAGTGTTGTAATGTGCAAAAACGTCGGTGCGGGAAGAAAGTTCGTCAGTTACAGTCACTGACGCAAACATGGCATCAGTCACGTGTGATAAGCCAGTCCAACGTATGGCCAGATCTGTGTGTTGGTTCTGTAACGAACTGAGAGAGAGAATGATTGGATAGACATAGGCGTTTGACATCAGTGGAAGTTTGGTTGTCGAAACGAAAATTGAAGTCTCCGAGGATGATAAATTCGCCAGAACGGAGGTTGTAGAAATAAAGTAATGTTCGGAACTCATCGTGAAAGAGAGAAGACGTTAGGAGGAGGACGATAGAGACAACAGAAGATGACTGAGTGACCGGGAACATTGAGAGTGACTTCGAGCATTTCAAAAGTGTCATGTGGAAAGGCGTGGTTATGGGAGAAGGAAAGGGAAGACTCCAAGATGTTTCTATAGACGATGGCGATGCCACCTCCACGAGAGTCGAGGAAGTGACTTGGTTTTGTATCCAGGGGGGGTCAGTTGTTTAAGTTTGGGTTCGTGACCTTGTGACTTTAACCAGGTTTCGGTAAGAAATACAATATCAAAGTTATTTAAAAAAATATATAATCAGAAATATAGTCAGTCTTTTGATCAGGGCAAACAGATTGAGCATTGAACAGACAGGCATGAAAGAGATCAGGGGCAGGCTGAGAGAAATTTAATGGTGAAGCAGGTGAGTCAGACAGACAGACAACGGAAGGAGACGATGGTGACTGAGCAGTGGAGGACAACAACAACAACAACTACTACTACTACTACTACTCAACTACTGATGATGAAGATTATACTACTATTTCTACAATAACTGCTACTACTGGTAATGATGACAAAAATGATGATGATTAATGATGATATTGTACTGCCACTCCTACCATTACTGCTGCTGCTGATGATGATACTACAACTACTACTACTACTAATATTGAGAAGAAGAAGAAAAATGAACGAACTAACGAACGAAGTGAATGAATGAATGAATGCCATTAGTATAACGCATTTCCTCGTAAAAAGTATGCAGAAAATTGCACTTTATAGGTAAACCGAAACACTCGCAGTAAGAAGAAGAAGAAAAAAACACAAAAGCGGCTGTGCTCTCCTCGTGGAGAACAGCCCGAATTTCACACCGAAAAATATGTTGAGACAAAGAGTAATACAATATATGAAACACACACACACACACACACACACACACACACACACACACACACACACACACACACACACACACACACACACACACACACTCACCTCCAACAGAGCCTCTTGGTCCACCAGCGCCCCCCTGGTGACGTTGATAAAGATGGCGGAGGGTTTCATGACGGAGAAGGCCTGGTGGTTGAAGAGGTGCCGGTTCTGTGGGCTGACAGAGCACGTGGCGATCACCATGTCCGAACTCTTCAGCAGCTCTTCAAACGACACGTATTCCGCCCCCACCTGCACAGGGGGCAGCATCAAGTCTATGTAACCCGAAAACGGAGTACGGCTGCCTAGATGGCGGGGTAAAACGGGCATACACGTAAAAGTCTGTTTGTGTACATACAAGTGAAGGTGGGAGTTGCAGCCCACGGACGAAGAAGAAGAAGAGAAATCAATGTCATCGTCGTCGTTGTCGTCGTTCCACACAAGCTACACCCCCCCCCCCCGTCTCTCTCTCACTTTTTCGGCGTAACACGTATACCAAACCAAACGTCGGTAAAAACGTTACAGAGACAGAGACAAAGAGACACAGACAAGGAAGAGAAGGAGATATACAGAAACAAAAAGACTGCCAGACCCCCCCCCCTTCCCACAACACACACACACACACACACAGGGATATGACTGGCCATCGTAAAGAAACGCCACAGCCTGTGGAACGACTGATGGCCAACCACCACCTTGATCCAAGTCACAGCAGTGACACCCCCATTCCCCACTTCCTGATTCGCCTATCATTAAATTGGTGATCCATTTTCGCCTATTCCCTGTTCGACTGTGTATTCAGTTGCTCTCTCTCTCTGTGTGTGTGTGTGTGTGTGTGTGTGTGTGTGTGTGTGTGTGAGGAAGACAAGATAACTTTATTATCTCATGAAGAGAAATTACATCAGGTACAGCAAAGCAAACGTAGACAATTACTCAACACACAAACATGAACATGACTTCATTAAAAAGAATCAATAACATATGAGACATCAATGTAAAAAGTATTGCATGAGTATTCACTTCATTAAAATATTGTAATTAGTCAATATTTATAAACACATTGAAACACACCAAGGCTAACACTGCGTGTGTTATACTGCACATTAATTAAGATAGATAAGAATAACTTTAATATCACATAATAATTATCAGTATATCGAAACACATGTACATTGTACAGTTCCAATTGCACATTCATCCTGCATGCTGTCACCCACATTTAAGTAAATATTATCTAAGAAATTTAAACAAAGTGCAGTTTATGCATGCGCTTTTACACGTACCCATATGCAAGCGCAGGTACACACACACACACACACGCACGTGTAATGCACTGAATACACTGTGTGTGTGTGTGTGTGTGTTTGTGTGTGTGCGCCCGTGTTTGAGAGAGAGAGAGAGAGAGAGAGAGAGTGCCGGAAAAGGCGAAACAGGACAAAACGTCCAGCTGTCGCTGAGGGTGGCTGCACGATTACAGTGCAGGTGAAAGGGACCAGCAGCACCCTACCTGCCAGTCCTCACCATCCTCACCACCCTCAGCACTCTCACCATCCTCACCGCCTCACCATCCTCAGCACCCTCACCGCCTCACCATCCTCAGCACCCTCACCATCCTCAGCACCTCACCACCCTCAGCACCCTCACCATCCTCAGCACCTCACCGCCCTCAGCACCCTCACCATCCTCAGCACTCTCACCACCCTCAGCACCCTCACCATCCTCAGCACCCTCACCGCCTCACCTCTTGTGCCGTGGGTTTCGGGGAGTGGCCGCAGTACAGGATTTTGGCTGGTTCAAAGGCCCGCAGACGTTTGGCCACGGCCAGGCCGATACGGCCAAGGCCCACAATGCCCACCACTGACCCGCTCACTTCCGCTCCCGTCATCCACAGCGCGTCATCCCAGCGCGTGCCCCAGATCCCGTTATGCACTGCCCGCATCGCTACAGGAAGGGAGATACAGCACACGTTTCGTTGGTGTTATTTCGCTTCTTTCTCTGTGCTGTCTACTTATGACACTCTGTTCTTGTGTTAGTTTCCACACACACACACACACCTCCCCCCCACCCCCCTCCCTCACACATATGAACATACTCGTGCATGCTCCAACCCACGAACCACCCACATTACAGTGATGGTCTCCATGTTGTTTACTTGTCTATGTTGTGATAATGCACATGACCAAATTTCTCTGATTTGAGATAATAGTTATTCTTATGTTATCTTATCTTATCACAAAGCTTGTGTGCGCACACACACACACACACAAACATACACACACACATTTGCACGCACATGCACATACTCGCATTCGCACCCACCATCGCGGACATAGTAACCCCCGACCCCCGTCCACAAAACATACAGCCCCCTTTCCCCTCACCCCCACCAACGGTCAGCCCCCCTTTCCCCTCACCCTCACCTTCCTTCATCCTGCGGGCAGTGGCCATCAGCAGTCCAATGGTCAGCTCCGCCGTGGCAGTGGTCAGCACTCCGGGCGTGTAGCCCACCTCCACCCCCCTCCTCCGGCACTCCGCCACGTCCACGTGGTCCAGACCCACAGACATCGTGCCCACCACGCGCAGCTGGGGGCCTGTGGTGCAGTGCAGTGTAGTGCAGTGTGGTACAGTGTAGTACAGCGCAGTATAGTGTAGTATAGTGCAGTGTAGTACAGCGCAGTATAGTGCAGTGTAGTACAGCGCAGTATAGTGTAGTACAGTGCAGTATAGTGCAGTGTAGTACAGTGCAGTATAGTACAGTGTAGTACAGTGCAGTACAGTACAGTGTAGCGCAGTGTAGTACAGCGCAGTATAGTGCAGTGTATTACACTGAGTAAAGTGCAGTGCAGTACAGTGCAGTATATTACAGTACAATACAGCGCAGTACAGTGTATTACAGTACAGTACAATGTAGTACAGTGCAGTGTATTACAGTACAGTGTAGTACAGTACACGTAGTAGTACAGTACAGTGTAGTACAGTGCAGTGTAGTATAGTACAGTAGTACAGTGCAGTGTAGTACAGTACAGCACAGTACAGTACGGTGTATCACAGTACAGTACAGTACAGTGCAGTACAGTACAATGCAGTGTAGTACAGTACAGTACAGTGCAGTATAGTACAGTGCAGTACAGTGCAGTGCAGTACAGTACAGTACAGTACAGTATAGTACAGTGCAGTACAGTACAGTACAGTACAGTACAGTGTAGCTCCCAAGACTGCAGCACTCAGAACCAGTGTAACCTTGCCTCCTTCACAAAAGACTAAGCTGGGGATCTCAGATTTACTGATTTACGTAAATTTACGGAAAAATCTCATCTCTGTATATACTCCACATCACATCTATTGACAAAAAAAAAAGAAAAAAAAAAGAAAGAAAAAAAGCAGGCATCGACGCCCACAAACGCAAGAAAATATATTCTTGGACACACTGAGCGGTGGTCTGAATTCCGAGCCATCTGTATTCCAGGTCAGGCCATGGTTATTCCAGGTCAGGCTGATAACAGCTGATGAACGTGACATCAGTGACGGCACGCGGCGACAAGACACCGGTGTCAGTGCCTCAAACCACCCCCTGCTGGGATCACCCTGGGTCATTCTGGGCAAGTTTCGGGTGACCTCCTGGGATCGTATTCAAGAGACCATCGTGCCTGCGGGTAAATGTACCCATATATGTACCTGCGGGCAATCTGCCTGAGGCAAGACAAACTGCCTGAGGCAAGGCAATCTGCCTGAGGCAAGGCAAACTGCCCGAGGGTAAGCAATAGCCGGTGTTCAGGAACACAAGAGCCTACCCGTGGGTCTACAAACCGGAAGGCACTTTACCCGTACTATGGGAAAACAGGCGTTATGCGGACAGACCGTGTCTTTAGTACGGCCCCTGAAAGTTTGACATTATCCTTTGTTTGCTTGGCAGTCAAAATTGACGTGTTGAGACTGGAAGACGCCATATTTTAATATGACTTATGTATGTAGCTGTGAAGTAAGTGCACTTGCAGCCGATCAATGACGGAATGCCCGAAATTTGCAGATCGTCGAAATTCGTTCATTCCAGAGAAATATTTGAATCCGAACTCCATTATTTCATTTTATTTTTGCAATTAGCTGAAAAGCAGCGAGGTCAATGTTACACTGTACCTGCAGGTCTCCAGCTTCCATGTCGAAGGTAACTTGCCTCAGGGCAAAATGAATTTGTCTTAAATACGGCCCCGGGGGTCATTGTGGTTTGTCCAAGTTCGACCTCTCCCCCCCCACCCCCCCCTGCACCCCTCTCCTCCCGAATCCGGCAGCTGGAACTGACCCCCTTCCTACGTGTGTAATCAAGCGGTGGAGGGAGGGGCCTGGTTCTGGAATGATAGCCTGTACAGACTGACCCAACAATCCAGCGAGATTTGACCCCGGGGTATAATCAAGGGGGTGCCTGATGCGAACAGCTACTACACCGGGTCATCGGGTCAGTGCAGACTGTGGGCTAGTCCTCTGCCCTCAGCTGTCAATAGTAACCCCCCTGCTGTTGAACGCCGTTTGAAGGTCACTGTAGCTATGGATCATAACGTCTCCCTCCCTCTCTCTCTCTCTCTCTGTGTGTGTGTGTGTGTGTGTGTGTGTGTGTGTGTGTGTTTCTGCTGACTTTAGGCCTATCAGTTCTTTATATCTGCTGAGTCAGATAACAAAGACAGACCTTCGCTACACACTAACGCATAGTACGGACCAAAATGCACACACACTGACGCCGGTTTGTCCTCAGTACATCCAGAACATGTCATCAGTTCATCTGTCACTCTCATTCAAAGCTTTCTCTTTTCTCACTGTGTAGGCCTACATATTTCATTGATCAATATATTCAACTAATCATGTCATCACTATACACACTAAACTTCAAACGAGAACAATGCAAACTTTTCCGGTGAAAAAATTTGCACGAGAAAAAAGTGCACATGTTGTGCACTCAGTCAGTTGTGCCCGAAATGACAATGAACTTGATCACCTGTTTTATCACCTGCCAGTTAGACACGGCATGTGATGGCTGTGTTACTAATACTGACCGACGTTCTCAACCTCACTAGTTAGAACTGCAGTATCTCTTCACACACAAGCAGGCCATAACTGTCTCCTCCATCTTCTGAAATTGAACATACAACCCCCACCCCCCACACATCCCCTGGAGTCAGAACGATCGACCGTTTAACAGAACTTTAAATCGCGGTCTGTATCCATCATAATGTAAGGTGTATCACTGGGTATCCACCAAGAAGTTCCACTGATGTCGTCATAAACCACCATGACCTCAACCATGATCAACATTAAGCGAAATAACCCTACACCCACCCCCCTTTTCATATACTTAAAAAAAAAAAAAAAAAAAAAAATTGACGACACACCAATGTCAAAATCAATCAGTTTTCAATGCATTCCCATCGCTTCCCAGACAAGCTTCACACAGTGCAGTCAACATCAGGGGGCTGTACTCTGTACTCACCCACAGCGTCCAACACCTCGGCGTCTACACGGTCCGGAGGATGCACAATCAGCGCGTGAGCCCCGCGTGCATTCTGCTTCAGCTCTTCTCTGGTGATGAACCGCTGTTCTGGGAAGGACTGGACCTCGCACTCAGCAGCCAGGCGCTGCAGCACCTCTTGAGGAATTCCACGAGAAACGTAGACAAAAGGTCTGCCCGCCATTTTGATTGGCAGTGTCGTCAGGTGTGAGGGGTAGTGCGCAGCAGGCGACACTGAGGTTGCTGTTGTCGTTCCTGGCACGTACAGGCGCTTGACTTTTTTCTTTTCTCTTCCGTGTGCTTCCCTTGCTAATGTTCTCCCATTATTGCTTGAACTGTGTATCCTACAGTATACTGGTGCGCCGTTACCTGCAGTACTCTTATTTGATTTGATACATCCATACAATATATGTGTACGTTTCTTCTTCATTCCGGCCTTTCCCAACCCAACAATATTCTCAGTCATAAGTTGATGTGAATGTTTCTTTTCTCAATATATGTTATGACCATCATGCTTGTGCCTTTATCATTTGTCATCGTGTAGTGCAGATCCTATCTCGGTCGGGGACTGGGTAAAAGAAGTGTACCATAACTTATCTATTATCCCCGAAAATAAATTTTGTGTTGCCGCGAAACGTAACGGTCTTATCATGTCTTCTCCGGGATTAAGATGAGAAGGGGGTATGGTAAAATGAAACGTGGTGAAGTGTGTGAAAGGCTGTGTGCTGTGTATAGAACAGGTGATACTTAGAGCTCAGTAGAAAGCACACACCATCCAGCGTCTTTGCATTTCAAATCAGAGTACAAGGTACAGATATAACTGACTGATACTCAGTGATTTTATCATCTCTGACAAGAAACTGTTGACACGTTTGCTGGCAGAAAGGCGACATGCATAAACAGAACAACACAAAGTCCGACCGTGCTTCCACACTCCGACCATTCAAAGTAAACATGACTGATAATATTATGGCCGGCGGCCAACACACACACACACACGCGCGCGCGCGCGCGGCGCACTGCATACACACACGCGCGCACTGCACACACACACGCGCGCACTCACGCGTACACACAAATACCGTGACAGATACACTGACTAAAACTAACACCATTTAATGTTTGCCTTATATATTTTCTTATTGAGACTGATGCTCTATGGCACGTGTTCTGGGGGAAGATGAATTAAAGTTATTGCGCATCCGAGTCGTACGTGTATCTGAAAAACTGGTTCCCTTTTTTCATCGTATTTTAAGTCAGCTTTCTAACCCAAACACAGCCCTACAGTACCAGCATCCAGAGCTTCGTGGTGTTAAAGAAAAAGTGACGGTCCTGACACACTGAGAAACAACAGCAAGAACGACGAAAACCAAACATGAAACAAAGCTCCTAGAACCGCCGTCAGTTCTCGGCACTTTTTCATCTATCTGTCTGTCTGTCTGTCTATATATCTGTTTGTTTGTTTATCTATTATTTGTTTTTTTGTTTCTATTTGAAATTACATAAACCATTTTGTGATTTTTTGTTGTTGCATTTTTATGGTGACGCCAAACCTGCTCCACCCAACACTGCAGTGCCAGTCCAGGGGGGAGTACACCGCATTATAACAAGCGTGTGGATTGCATGAATGCACTCCCTTTAATTACCAGAGTCTCTCCAGTGGTTCGGGCAGTCCTCCTCTTGTCGGTGTACAATGGAGCACAACACTGACAATACAATGCAATACAAGACAATGGAGCACAACACTGACAATACAATGCAATACAAGACAATGGAGCACAACACTGACAATACAATGCAATACAAGACAATGGAGCACAACACTGACAATACAATGCAATACAAGACAATGGAGCACAACACTGACAACACAATGCAATACAAGACAATGGAGCACAACACTGACAACACAATGCAATACAAGACAATGGAGCACAACACTGACAATACAATGCAATACAAGACAATGGAGCACAACACTGACAATACAATGTAACACAAGACAATGGAGCACAACACTGACAATACAATGCAATACAAGACAATGGAGCACAACACTGACAATACAATGCAATACAAGACAATGGAGCACAACACTGACAATACAATGCAATACAAGACAATGGAGCACAACACTGACAATACAATGCAATACAAGACAATGGAGCACAACACTGACAATACAATGTAACACAAGACAATGGAGCACAACACTGACAATACAATGCAATACAAGACAATGGAGCACAACACTGACAATACAATGCAATACAAGACAATGGAGCACAACACTGACAATACAATGCAATACAAGACAATGGAGCACAACACTGACAATACAATGCAATACAAGACAATGGAGCACAACACTGACAATACAATGCAATACAAGACAATGGAGCACAACACTGACAATACAATGCAATACAAGACAATGGAGCACAACACTGACAATACAATGCAATACAAGACAATGGAGCACAACACTGACAATACAATGTAACACAAGACAATGGAGCACAACACTGACAATACAATGCAATACAAGACAATGGAGCACAACACTGACAACACAATGCAATACAAGACAATGGAGCACAACACTGACAATACAATGTAACACAAGACAATGGAGCACAACACTGTGACAATACAATGCAATACAAGACAATGGAGCACAACACTGACAATACAATGCAATACAAGACAATGGAGCACAACACTGACAATACAATGCAATACAAGACAATGGAGCACAACACTGACAATACAATGCAATACAATAAATGTAACACAACACACCTTTATTCATTCTTATTTGACGATAAATACACACACACACACACACACACACACA